>NC_088398.1:62786957-62944457 GCF_034236695.1 Oncorhynchus nerka | reverse complement strand
TAATCCAGACCAAAAAAAGTCCAAGACAGATGTGGACAAACAGAGCACATCACTTGTACAGTGTATGAGTTGGCAGAGGTCCAATGAGTCAAATTGTCCAGCGTATCGCATAGTAGTTTGCATAATGTGCGAGTGGAGTACACAGAGAGTTGATTAGGGGAGATGTCAAAGTGGATTCAGATTTCAGCAGCAACTGATTGACCCTGAAGCCTCCCAAATTAGCCCAGAGGACATGGAACGTCTTGAAAAGTTGGAGAGACAAAGACAGAGACAAAGACAGAGAGACAGAGAGAGAGAGACAGAGAGAGAGACGGACAGAGAGAGAGACCGAGAGAGAGAGAGAGAGAGAGAGAGAGCGAGAGAGAGAGACAAAGAGACAGAGAGTGCTGGAGCATTGTTATCCTGCTCTTATTTCATAGGCATACTAAATCAAAAAATTGGGAGTGAAACTTGCTGGATTTTGGATGATCTGACAGATTCATTCCAGGATATTTACAACGAATGCCAAAGTTATAACGAGTCAGGCGTCATCATGTCTTTCAAGTCGTTCATGTCTGCTTTCATCCTGTCTGTCTCTAGAGGCACGCACAAATATTCATCCCAGTAAAAAAGTGGACTAAGATAAGAGGACATAAAAGGTTTATTGTCAGCTTTATACTTTCACTTTGGATAAGGAGAGGCAGACAAATATATTTTAATCGAGTAGAACTATAGGGAGATCTGTTCTGATCTGATTTATATATAGAGGCTGGAGTAGGGCTGATGTCCAGCGTAGATAGATGCTGGCAGGACTTTAGAGAGACTGGCTCTGGGCCTTGGGCTCTCCTGTAAAACTAACTGACGTGACAGAGAAGTCTCCCTTGGTGTCTCAGACAGATGGCATTAACACACACAGGCCTAACAGACAGGCCTGAGAAACACACACACACCTATGGAATACACTGTACTACTTTTGTCCAAAGACATTTAAAAGTTACCCCTTGTCCCGCATGAGAGCTGCCCAGAGTGCTGAACACTACCAACCAACCTTTCTTAGAACCTCAAAAGAACCCTGAAAACATTGTGACAGTTTAGGGAGCAGTATGAACCCAGCTAGCACATAACGTTCTGAGAACCATATGTTTCTGATATCTTGATGAGAGCGTGGTTGTCCTATGGTTATTTTGCATACAACCTTCCCACAACTTTCTGGGAATTGTTCAGGATAGGTGCTTGGCTTTGGAACATTCTCAGCACATTTATGGAACTTTCATTACTTTAACAGGACTTTTCCTAAAAGTTCAAACACGATTACATTTCATTTCAATTTGAGGTAATAGTAATGTTCTAAGAACATTCTCCAACTGGTTTGACATTGGTAGTTCAGAGAACGTTAACAAACAAAATTCTTCTGTGGGATTATCAGTACTTCAGCATCATGTTTCCTACAGGTTTCCTCATGGTTCTATTTAAAGTCATGTTCTCAAATTTTCCCAAGAACGTTAAGACAACTTTCCATGAAAACCACAAGAAAACTTTAGTAACATTCAGAGAGCGTTCTAAGAATGTTATTTAAAAACATATACAGTACCAGGCAAAGGTTTGGACACACCTACTCATTCCAGCAAAGTTGTCATCAAGGCAAAGGGTAGCTACTTTGAATGATCTCAAATGTAAAATAAATTTGGATTTGTTTAACACTTTTTGGGTTACTACTTCATTCCATATGTGTTATTTCATCATTTTGATGACTTCACTATTATTCTACAATGTAGAAAATAGTACAAATAAAGAAAACCCCTTGAATGAGTAGGTGTGTCCAAACTTTTGACTGGTACTGTACATTCCATTCTCAGCATCAACAAAAATCTCACTATTCTCTATCTGGTTAAGTGTGATCAGGTGTATTGGCTGCGCCCAGTAATTGGCCACACCTGATCTTAATGAGTGCTTGTTTAATTTGAAATGGGGTCTGTTTGAATAGACTAAAATTAAGTGCTAAATAGACTAAAACATGGCATGCTATTTTTTTTTAATGTTATTTTACCAGGTAAATTGACTGAGAACACATTCTCATTTGCAGAAACGACCTGGGGAATAGTTACATGGGAGAGGAGGGGGATGAATGAGCCAATTGTAAACTGGGGATTATTAGGTGACTGTGATGGTTTGATGGCCAGATTGGGAATTTAGCCAGGACACCGGGGTTAACACCCCTACTCTTAAGATAAGTGCCATGGGATCTTTAATGACCTCAGAGAGTCAAGACACCCATTTAAGGTCCCATCCAAAAGACAGCACTCTACACAGGGCAGTGTCCCCAATCTCTGCCCTGGGGGATTGGGATATTTTTTAGACCAGAGGAAAGAGTGCCACCTACTGGCCCTCCAACACCACTTCCAGCAGCATCTGTTCTCCCATCCAGGGACTGACCAGGACCAACCCTGCTTAGCTTCAGAAGCAAGCCAGTAGTGGTATGCAGGGTGGTATGCTGCTGGCAAAAATAAATATTCATCTTGGTGGTGCAGTGGACTCATTACATGGATAGAGAACAGAATATTATTTGTTTGACTCTCACTGATATCGAGTCACAATAAAAAAAAAAACATGTGTTTGCGTTAGGGCTGTCCTCAACTAAAAAAATATATTGGTCGACAGAAAGTCGTCTGTTCTTTCAACCAATCAATTGATCAAATTTTTTAAATGTGCATTTTTCCATATATAGACACACCCTATGTGTTTTAATAAAATCAACAATATGCATTGACCTTGTCTGATGCTTAAAGTTTACGGTTTGATGAATAAGACAAATGCCTCAAGAGGGCGCCAGAGATCAAGATAACCAGACGAAGAAAAAACTTCACCTGACCGAACTGGCAAAGTGGGTGGGGTTATATCCTTCCTGTTTGGCCCTGTCAGGGGGTGTCATCGGATGGGGCCACAGTGTCTCCTGACCCCTCCTGTCCTATCCGGTGTCCTGTGTGAATTTAAGTATGCTCTCTCTAATTCTCTCTTTCTCTCTTTCTTTCTTTCTCTCTCTTGGAGGACCTGAGCCCTAGGACCATGCCTCAGGACTACCTGACATGATGACTTCTTGCTGTCCCCAGTCCACCTGGCCGTGCTGCTGCTCCAGTTTCAACTGTTCTGCCTGTGATTATTATTATTTGACCATGCTGGTCATTTATGAACATTTGAACATCTTGGCCATGTTCTGTTATAATCTCCACCCGGCACAGCCAGAAGAGGACTGGCCACCCCTCATAGCCTGGTTCCTCTCTAGGTTTCTTCCTAGGTTTTGGCCTTTCTATGGAGTTTTTCCTAGCCACTGTGCTTCTACATCTGCATTGCTTGCTGTTTGGGGTTTTAGGCTGGGTTTCTGTACAGCACTTTGAGATATCAGCTGATGTACGAAGGGCTATATAAATAAATTTGATTTGATTTGATTTGCAGGTAGAAAATATCGTGATAAAAATAAATATCCTATAAATCACATTGTCTACTTATGGCCTGTCTGCAACAAACTTGAAACATTGTATCAATTGTTAACTTGGGTCCGACCAGAAGCCTGCCCTAGCGAACTAACAACATTGTGTAAAATATGCTGGGCCTTCAGAGTTTCCTGTGCCAGTGAGCTCGGGACAGACACAGCTGTAGGCTATTTGCGCAAGGGATAAGAAGCCGTGCTCGACTTGGGCAGGAGTTCACCAGAGCTGAGTACCAGCACCTCAAATTTTGTACTGTTTGAGCTCCTGTTCCTCTTATAGAATATTAGCTCAGAAGTATTGTGGAGCTCCTGCACCTAAACATAAACAGTACCAGCACCCAAAATTAGTATCGGAACCTATTTCAGTCCAAGTCAGGCACTGATAAGAAGTAATCAGGTAGGCCTGTTTTATGACGTTTCCACTGGATCAGAGCATGACATTTTTCCCTTTCACGCTGAGTGGTTATCAAAAAGGAGAGAGTTGGAAAGATTTTTCAAATATATTGAGGAACTATTGCAATTATCAATGGATGTAAAAACAGACTTTGTTTGCTTGCTGTTTGAGTTGAAAAACACATTACTTTGAGAAGTATCAAACTTTGTAGATGAGAAATGATAGGAATTAACAGTAAATGTACTACTGGTGATATATGTAAAGGGGAATTGATATACACTAACAATCAAATGCAAACAATTCACACAATGATGTTATGAAACAATGAATGTGCACAAATTGGCGGGAGTTGGATGGGCTGTTTACAGATGGGCTATGTACAGGTGCAGTGATCTGTGAGCTGCTCTGACAGCTGGTGCTTAAAGTTAGTGAGGGAGATATGAGTCTCCAGCTTCAGTGATTTTTGCAGTTTGTTCCAGTCATTGGCAGCAGAGAACTGGAAGGAAAGGCGGCCAAAAGAGGAACTGGCTTTGGGGGTGAACAGTGAGATATACCTGCTGGAGCGCGTGCTATGAGTGGGTCCTGCTATGGTGACCAGTGAGCTGAGATAAGGTGGGGCTTTACCTAGCAGAGACTTGTAGATGAACTGGAGCCAGTGGGTTTGGCGACGAGTATGAAGCGAGGGCCAGCCAATGAGAGCATACAGGTCGCAGTGGTGAGTAGTATATGGGGCTTTGGTGACAAAACGGATGGCACTGTGATAGACTGCATCCAATTTGCTGAGTAGAGTGTTGGAGGCTATTTTGTAAATGACATCGCCAAAATCAAGGATCGGTAGGATAGTCAGTTTTATGAGGGTATGTTTGGCAGCATGAGTGAAGGATGCTTTGTTGCGAAATAGGAAACTGATACTAGATTTACATTTGGATTGGAGATGCTTAATGTGAGTCTGGAAGGAGAGTTTACAGTCTAACCAGACACCTAGGTATTTGTAGATGTCCACATATTCTAAGTCAGAACCGTCCAGAGTAGTGATGCTGGATGGGCGGGCAGGTGCGGGCAGTGATCGGTTGAAGAGCATGCATTTATCTCTACTTGCATTTAAGGGCAGTTGGAGGCCACGGAAGGAGAGTTGTATGGCATTGAAGCTCATCTGGAGGTTAGTTAACAGTTTTCCAAATAAGGGCCAGAAGTATACAGAATGGTGTCGTCTGCGTAGAGGTGGATCAGAGAATCACCAGCAGCAAGAGCGACATCATTGATGTATACAGAGAAGAGAGTCGGCCCGAGAATTTAACCCTGTGGCACCCCCATTGAGACTGCCAGAGGTCCGGACAACAGGCCCTCTGATTTGACACACGGAACTCTATCAGAGAAGTAGTTGGTGAACCAGGTGAGGCAGTCATTTGAGAAACCAAGGCTGTTGAGTCTGCCAATAAGAATGTGGTGATTGACAGAGTCGAAAGCCTTGGCCAGGTCGATGAATACGGCTGCACAGTAATGTCTCTTATCGATGGCGGTTATGATATCGTTTAGGACCTTGAGCGTGGCTGAGGTGCACTCATGACCAGCTCAGAAACCAGATTGCATAGTGGAGAAGGTACGGTGGGATTCAAAATGGTCAGTAAATTTGTTTGTTAACTTGGCTTTCGAAGACCTTAGAAAGGCAGAGTAGAATAGATATACAGTGGGGAGAACAAGTATTTGATACACTGCCGATTTTGCAGGTTTTCCTACTTACAAAGCATGTAGAGGTCTGTAATTTTTATCATAGGTACACTTCAACTGTGAGAGACAGAATCTAAAAAAGATATATTTAAGGTTTGAGGTTGGAGTCTGTTTGATTGAGTGTGTGGACAGGTGTCTTTTATGCAGGTAACGAGTTCAAACAGGTGCAGTTAATACAGGTAATGAGTGGAGAACAGGAGGGCTTCTTAAAGAAAAACTTACAGGTCTGTGAGAGCCGGAATTCTTACTGGTTGGTAGGTGATCAAATTCTTATGTCATGCAATAAAATGCTAATTAATTACTTAAAAATCATACAATGTGATTTTCTGGATTTTTGTTTTAGATTCCGTCTCTCACAGTTGAAGTGTACTATGATAAAAATTGCAGACCTCTACATTGTATCGGCAGTGTATCAAATACTTGTTCTCCCCACTGTAGGTCTGTAGCAGTTAGGGTCTAGAGTGTCTCCCCCTTTGAAGAGGGGGATGACCGCGGCAGCTTTCCAATCTTTGGGAATCTCAGATGATATGAAAGAGAGGTTGAACAGGCTAGTAATAGGGGTGGCAACAATTTCGGGCAGATCATTTTTAAAAGAGAGGGTCCAGATTGTCTAGCCCGGCTCTTTCAGAGCATCAACTTTCTGGATTTGGGTGAAGGAGAAATGGGGGAAGCTTGGGCGAGTTGCTCTGGGGAGTGCAGGGCTGTTGACCGGGGTAGACATGGCCAGCCGGAAAGCATGGCCAGCCATAGAAAAATGCTTATTGAAATTCTTAATTATAGTGGATTTATCAGAGGTGACAGTTTTTCCTAGCCTCAGTGCAGTGGGCAGCTAGGAGGAGGTGCTCTTATTCCCCATGGACTTTACAGTGTCCCAGAACTTTTTGGAGTTTGTGCTACAGGATGCAAATTGCTGCTTGAAAAAGCTAGCCTTAGCTTTCCTAACTGCCTGTGTATATTGGTTCCTAACTTCCCTGAAAAGTTGCATATCATGGGGGCTATTCGATGCTAATGCAGAACGCCACAGGATGTTTTTGTGCTGGTCAAGGGAAAGTCAGGTCTGGAGAGAACCAAAGGCTATATCTGTTCCTGGTTCTACATTTTTTGAAAGGGGAATGCTTATTTAAGATGCTGAGGAAGGCACTTTTAAAGAATGACCAGGCATCCTCTACTGACGGCACTGTGCATCTGGATGCATCGTCTGCATTTACGGTGATACGGCCTCAGCAGAAGTCAGGGCATTCATACTTCTTGCGCTTCGCGGAGCAGAGCTGAGCTGTTGTCAAAGTGAGTTTGTGTTTTCTTCCGTCAACCAATCATGTAAATTCGGAGCTATACAGCGCCCTCCAGATTGTTACAAAATTTGGAGGTGCATGGCGAAGCCGTATGGAACTTGATTTGGCTTCTGCATGCCTCTGGAGGCTCTGCAATCGCATCACACCCTCCATGTGGAGCCTCCGACCACATTTTCGGATAAAGCATAAATTGGCTTTTAGTCTAGGCCTCCACAATGGATTAGTTCACTGAGATGGGTGCAAATATATACTGTATATGTATTACTGCTCGACTAAAACAATCGAACAACAGCCTAACAACCAAACAATTGACCAGTCGACTAATTGGGGTCAGCCCTAGTTTGCATAATTAATGCATAAGGAAATTAATTGAATGTGTCCTATTTCATGTGAATTGTCATGTGTCCTTGGAGTTCAATAAAGTATACCCAAAATAAGCTAGCAGTGTTATGAAAAGTCCAATTGAAACATTCAGTGAAAGTTTTTTTTTTTTTACTCCAAATAGTGTTAACAAAACCTCCCTGGAAAACTTTCAGGAACCATAGTAAAACATTCTCAGAACCTCCCTGCAAGCAATAGATTAATGTTCAATTTTCACTTCTGTTCTCAGAACGTTAAAACTATCAGTTTTACCAGTCGGGAAACGTATGGCTTCGTTCCCGGAACCAATTGGAAACCAAAAACCTACATTCCTACAGCTTCCAAGGAACCAAATGTGCTGGCTGGAAAGTCTCCCATGCAGATACTGTAGATGAGAGGAGTGAGAATACAGAGTATAGATGAATCACGACGGCTCATTGTCAGTTAAACTGTGAGTTATGCTCCCTGTCTCTCCCAGGCATTAAACACTGGAGACATCCATCATTCATCCAGTACATGACATTTACAGCAACTCATGTGTTCACTTTAGGGCTTTTTCACTCTACTGTTCACTGTACAGTAGAGAAGCAGAGAAACAACTACTGTATATCTGTGCCTGTGTAACAGATGGGGCTTACACCTGCTGTCACTGCATTGTGGATTTCTGTATAATGTGTTTATTTTGATTGCTGCATTCTTAGAACAGGTCTCCAATTTCTTTTCTTTTTTATCAGAGTAAAACGTTTAAGAACTTTTATTGGCCTAAAATCTGACCGTCTTTCGTTCCCAATTTTTACCCTCACAATTTAGTCAACTGCATGTCCAGTTCACAACGCAATCTGTTGGGTGGGAAATCTGCCACACATTTGACCCCTAGTCCCTGGTCACATACTGCTTTTCCCTGATCTAAGAACTGTAATCAACAGCCAGCCTTATGGCCTCGATGCAAGGTGGAATGAAACAATGAGACCCAAACACCTGAGACTACAAACCTACAAAGTCTACAAAGTCATTTATTTTTTTCTCAAACTGAGAAAAAGAGGGCAACTTAGACAGAGGTATAGAAAGAGTTGAGGATGCTTCCCAGGGCAGGAGAACACCTTAACAATTCAACAAACATGTTCTGGGCTAGCCGAGCAAAAGCCTGAGGGAGAGACAACATGTGGAAGAGGTTTTCTCCCCTTCTCTCCTAAAGCGTCTGAGGAGTTGGGAGCGAGATAGAAGCAGTGATAGGCATCAGAGCCAGCTGTGGAATAACACAATTTACACTTCACTTAGAGCAGGTAACAGTGCCACCTCCCCATGGCCCTCAGAGGGGACGCCAACGTGTGAGACTTGGCCAAAGCTTTAGAGTCCCAACCCCAGTCTCAACCCCCAGCCCCTGGCCTGCACCTTCACAGTCTTCAAATGTAATCAAAATAAAACACTCAGCAAAGAGCTGTTTTAAGAGAGCTGGCTCTGTAAAAGTGACTAAGAATGAACCGAATTCCAAGGTAGTAATGAAATAGAGAGACAAAATCTAATTTAGCACCACTACTCCCACTGCTGTTTTAGAATGCCTGAACAACATTTCAGGGAATTTTGTTACGTTCGTGGCAAGTTCAGACGCTGTGACATTTATTGAATTCACTCTTATTTTCTCACTCTCTCTCTGTGTGTCAATCACTCTGTTTCTCTCTCGCTCTCTTTCTCTCTACTCCATCCTCCTTTCTATGTAGTGAAAAGATGTGTAGTGTGGGTATACAGCCTCCTTTGTAGGACCTTTGCAGAGGACTTTGACAGTAATGATTTACAGTCAACAGGGTACTGTGCACATGAAAAGATTAAGACAATAATGAATCAAGAATCCAAAAAGCGGTAGTCATTCAACTGTAACCAGGAGGACAGGATACACATGAATGTACACGCACACTATCTCGTAAGTAATGTGACTGTCGGCCACTCACTCACCCACTCACTCTCACTCACTCACGTCACCCACCCATCCATCCATACACCCATCAATACAATTGAAGAGAAGGGTTGCTATGCTATCCTATCTGCCCCCCTTTATCAGGCATGTACAAAGAGAGAACAGGGGCCCCATACTGCTGACAGGGGAGGTTAGTAATTGAGCCAGTGTGTGTGAATGAGTGGGGGGAGTGGAGCTAGAGTTGCCCTGCCCCTGACACTGTCCTGCCCTGCACACTTGTGTCATATGAAAGGTGACAGGCTTGGAGAGCAAACTAGGACAGGTTAAAGGACAAGGTAAGACACCTCACATATTCCTCCTGTGTGGTTTCCCCCAGGGCCTTTTTACATCATCTACTGTAGGACTACATCTATTAACATAGTAGAGAGAGGGAGAGGGAGAGAGAAGAAGACCCTGTAAACAAAAAGTACAAGATGTGCATTGCTCAGTAACACCATCACTTCCTGTATCTTTGGAGACTGATATGTAGCTGCTTTCTTTGATAAATATCAAAACATCTGAAGTCATAATCATTTACATGTGATGTGATCTACAGTAAACCAAACCTTGAATTTTTTTTCAAAAGGTCATTTTATTTTCTGTTATATGTATGCTATCTTCCATAGACGTTTATTATAATACACACAGCTGCTCTTCTAGAAATGTACCATAACAATGTGCTTTGAACTCCCATTGAGAGCACCTAAATGACCAACATTGACAGGTGTAGAGAGGGAGGTCATTTATCATTCACAATCTATAGGACACAGGTTAACATTCATTTAACATCATGTTCATCGAACTTGACTGATATTTGTGGAGAATCATTACTGTAGAACTGATCGGATCTGAACCTTACCTGCAAGTCTATCTTGCAAATTCTATAGAAGACATAATTGATGGGAAATAGTATGATCATTGTTTAAACAACTAATGTAACGGTTTTTGATGTCACCTCATCTAAGGGTTTTTAATGAAAGCCTCAAGATTCAACATAAATCATTTTACAGTAGGCCACTTGAGATAATACTCTATGTCAACAGCCATGTTCATTTGAATGGCTGAACAGTAGGTATTTGACATGTCATGTTCTCTCGTTGAATGTGTGATATTATACAGGTAGAGATTGAGCAGCTCTGTTTATCATCCCTTTATTCTGTATTGCACTGCCCTCAGGTGTTCATAGATCACATTGTTGTCAATCACAGCATGGGAGATGTACAGTCAACAGTTATACACACCGCACAACAAAAAGCATCATTGACTTTTATGATTTGTGTTTTTTGACATTGTTTTATTGGAGGTTGACTATATATTTTTTGCTTTTCAATCTGGAGAAAAATAATTTGTATCTTAATTTTCTTCCAGGTTATGACTCTGCCAGGAGTATTGAAGTTCATTCAGAGACAATGAGCACCAGCTGTAATCGGTGAGTGGCTACTCAGGTCAGCAGGTGAACTCAGCGACTGTCAGATACAGTCACATACAGTAAACTCAGATAAAATTGCACAATAAAAATCTCTGTCAGGCAAACTCAAAGATAAACCTATGTCAGTTGAGGAGTCACTAACAACCCTGTGATAATTTGGTATGTAGACTACAGTAGTCGTTCAAGTTATTGTGTGCAATGTACTCTAGGTCTAGGTCACTGACCACCCTGCTATACATGTACTGTAGTGCTGTGTGTTACTGACCATGCTGCGACTTGCCACATTCTGTGTGTTTTATGTGTAGGCCTAGTATGTATGTCCCCATCTGTGTTGTAGTATGTAATGTGCAACCACCCTCCCTTCTCTATGGCTTGCTGTGCCATCAGCACAATTCCAGCCTCTGTAAGCACAATAACTCCAAAGGTCACAGCGGGGTCACACTCACTGCCAGTGTTAATCTCTATGATAGTTTTATTTAACTCACACAAAAGCACACAATTGGAATAGATCTAACTCTGAGCTGCAGTGCTCTGTTAACCAGACATTTCCGAATGGATTTGTATGTGTCTATGTCACTGAGGACTAGAGTGATTAGTTGTATCAGAATGATATTAGTAGACCCTTCATAATGTCATTTGCCACGTTGCTGTGTGTGTTGCAGTTCAGCTGTTTTGCTCTATTGATGTGAGTTTTTTTTGCTTTTTTTTCACAAAATGACATTTCATGAAATGACAATAACTAGATGAATACATTTTTTTTTTAAGTATACTGCCTGTTAAATGTCCAGACCTGTCTAAATCCACTTTTTCTCACTGAAAGAGGATAGCCAGAACTTACCCATGCTGTTGCACAACGATTTAAATCAATCAGTCATCGTTTTAGACAAAGTATGATATTTTTTCACTTTAAGTGACAAATCTGACCTGCCCACTTCCTGCAAATCCATGTGATTGCAGTGTTTTTTCTTATGCTATTACATCCAAATTCTTTTCAGCCTACATTTAGTTTCATTTGAATGTTACCATCCACCAGCATGGCGTTGTTTATTAGTCAGAAACAGCTGCAAAGTTCCTCCTCTTCATGACTGAGATGAGTCAAACATCCTTGTGTCCACTTGGCCGCCTGAGCCATGGAGCAAATTAAAATAGTGGGTGCAAACTTGTGTTTTTGCACTAGGGCTGTTCTAGTCACAGTATTACCGCAACACCACAGTCATGAGTCATCAACACAGTCATGAGTCAACACCACAGTCATGAGACCGCAGTAAAATTCCATGTGACCATTGAGTCACAGTAATCTCCTGCTTGGAATCTGGACATGTATTGGTAGTACGTACCCAACTTGCTAACTACCATCAGGTCCTGATGGCCTGGTACTCAGCACTCTATTGTCCCTCTAACCACTCTGATGTCAATGCAAATGCTAGCAAAAGTCACATCAATCACTTGTCTTCAAAACAGTATCACACTTTTAAAACTCACCCCACTGTGATGACCAATTTGAAGAAAGAAGTCCAACAGCAGGTTGAAACTGAGTGTAAAACATGGTAATTGTGAATGTTGTTTTCAAGACTAACACAACAAAACAGATTTGACTTGGTTTCCCAAATTAAGCACTGGGTAGATGCAGGAACAGGGTTGGAGAGGCCATGGTATACAGTTTGGGCGGAATATAACCTGTCGCGCAGAGCATGCTCCTCACACAGTAGTTGATGCTTGGATTTAAATAAGTTCTATTTGTCAGCTTGCTCATATTCAGCACATGATCTGCTATAAAAGCGAAGTAGCCTACCAGGCATCATTGAAAAGCAGACGGTAGAAAAGCGTGCTGCCTTCATTCTCTATTCCAGTGCATACAGATGACATGGATTCTTCCTCTGCCCCTGTTCCTGACCATTTGATAAGGGGCCATTCTAAATCAAAACTCATTTTACATATTAGTAAAGACAAGATTAAATTGAGAATAGTCTGATCCAGAACATCCCAAACATGCTCAGTGGGTGACATTTGTAAGCAGGCCATGGAAGAACTAGGTCATTTTCAGATTCCAGGAATTGTGCACAGATCCTTGCGACATGGGGCTGTGCATTATCATGCTGAAACATGAGGTGATGGCGGTGAATGAATGGAATGACAATGGGCCTCAGGATCTCGTCACGGTATCTCTGTGCATTCAAATTGCTATCAATAAAATGCAATCTTGTTTGTTGTCTGTAGCTTATGCCTGCCCATACCATAATCCCACTGCCACCATGGGGCACTATGTTCGCAACGTTGACATCAGCAAACCACTCGCCCACAGAATGCCATACAAGTGGTCTGTGGATGTGAGGCCGGTTGTACATACAAACGACGATGGAGGCCGCTTATGTTAGGGAAACTAACATTCAATTATCTGGCAACAGCTCTGGGGGACATTCCTGCAGTCAGCATGCCAATTGCACACACCCTCAAAACTTGAGGCATCTGTGGCATTGTGTTGTGTGACAAAACTGAACATTTCAGTGTGGCCTTACACTGTCCCCAGCACAAGGTAATGATCATGCTGTTTCTTGATATGCCACACCTGTCAGGTGGATGGATTATCTTGGCAAAGGAGAAATGCTCACTAACAGGGATGTAAACAAATTTGTGCACATTTGAGAAAAAGCTTGTGTATGGAACATTTCGTGGATCTTTTATTTCAGCTCATGAAACATGGGACCAACACTTTAAATGTTGCGTTTATATTTTTGTTCAGTGTAAATATATATGAACATTTTATAAATGGTATAATTGGGTGTAATGATCCCGCCGTCACCCCAAGATGAAAGGTTTTGACTAAAGTTTTGCTTCACTATTCACTCCCCTGCTTTGATTGGTGTAACAGCTAGAAATGACAAGTGTGTAAAGGGTGAAATGGCACCATTGAAAGAAAATTCCAGGAACTTACTGTAACGGATTTCCTCCTCTTCGTCAGAGGAGGAGTAAGGATCGGACCAAAGCGCAGCGTGGTAAGTGTTCATGATATAATCTTTAATGAAACGAACTGAACACTGAAATACAAAACAATAAACGTGAAATATACAAAACCGAAACAGTACCGTGTGGACCAAACACTCACACAGAAAAGAAACACCCACAAACCAAAAGTGAAACCCAGGCTACCTAAGTATGATTCTCAATCAGAGAACACTAACGACACCTGCCTCTGATTGAGAACCATACTAGGCCGAACATAAAACCAACATAGAAAAACAAACATAGACTGCCCACCCCAACTCACGCCCTGACCATACTAAAACAAATAATAAAATAACAGAACTATAGTCAGACCGTGACAGTACACCCCCCCCCTGAACCTATAGGGGAGGGTCTGGGTGGGCGTCTGTCCGCGGTGGCGGCTCTGGCGCGGGACGTGGACCCCACTTCACCATAGTTTGTCCGCCTCCTCAACCGCCCCTGTGGCCTCTTCTGAGCAGCGACCCTCGCCGCCGACCTCGGCCTGGGGACCCTCGCCACGAGTCCCGAATGGACGGTAGACTCCGGCAGTGCCGGACAGGCGGGAGACGCCGACAGCGTCGGACAGGCGGGAGCACCTGTAGGGAGAAGACTGAGAGACAGCCTGGTGTGGGGGGCTGCCACTGAAGGGCTGGTACGTGGAGGTGGCACCGGATAGACCGGACCGTGCAGGCGCACTGGAGCTCTTGAGCACCGAGCCTGCCCAACCTTACCTGGTTGAATGCTCCCCGTAGCCAGGCCAGTGCGGCGAGGTGGAATAGCCGGCAAACCGGGGACACCATGCTTCATGGCACCTGCCTCGATGCCCACTCTAGCCCGGCCGATACGAGGAGCTGGAATGTACCGCACCGGGCTATGCACACGCACCGGGGACACCGTGCACTCCACCGCATAACATGGTGCCTGCCCGGTCCCTCTCGCTCTCCGGTAAGCACGGGAAGTTGGCGCAGGTCTCCTACCTGGCTTCGCCACACTCCCTGTGTCCCCCCCAAGACATTTTTGGGGCTGCCTCTCGGGCTTCCAGCCGCGCTGCCGTGCTGCCTCCTCATACCGGCGCCTCTCCACTTTCGCTGCCTCCAGCTCTGCTTTAGGCGGCGATATTCCCCTGCTTGTGCCCAGGGTCCCTTGCCGTCCAAAATCTCCTCCCACGTCCAGGAGTCTTGTGTTTTCGGCCGCTGCTGCTGCCGCCCGTTACCATGCTGCTTGGTCCTCTTGTGGTGGTTGTTTCTGTAACGGATTTCCTCCTCTTCGTCTGAGAAGGAGTAAGGATCGGACCAAAGCGCAGCGTGGTAAGTGTTCATGATGTAATCTTTAATGAAACGAACTGAACACTGAAATACAAAACAATAAACGTGAAATATACAAAACCGAAACAGTACCGTGTGGACCAAACACTCACACGGAAAACAAACACCCACAAACCAAAAGTGAAACCCAGGCTACCTAAGTATGATTCTCAATCAGAGACAACTAACGACACCTGCCTCTGATTGAGAACCATACTAGGCCGAACATAAAACCAACATAGAAAAACAAACATAGACTGCCCATCCCAACTCACGCCCTGACCATACTAAAACAAATAATAAAATAACAGAACTATGGTCAGAACGTGACACTTACAGTATATAGTGCCTTCAGAAAGTAGTCATACCCCTTGACTTATTCTATTTGTTGTGTTACAGCCTGAATTAAACATTTATTTTTAAAAAAACACACAATAGCCCATAATGACAAAGTGAAAACATGTTTTTAGACATTTTTGCAAATGTATTTAAAATAGAATACAGAAATATCTCATTTCCATAAGTATTCACACTCCTGAGTCAAAACATGTTAGAATCACCGATTACAGCTGTGAGCCTTTCTGGGTAAGTCTAAGAGCTTTGCACACCTGGATTGTACAATATTTGCCCATTATTATTTTCAGAATTCTTTAAATTGGTTGTTGATCATGGCTAGACAACCATTTTCAAGTTTTGCCATAGATTTTCAATCAGATTTAAGTCAAAACTGTAACTCGGCCACTCAGGAACATTCACTGTCTTCTTGGTATGCAACTGCAATTTAGATTTTGCCAAGTGTTTTAGGGTCCTGCTGAAAGGTGAATTAATCTGCCAGTCTCTGGTGGAAAGCAGACTGAATCAGGTTTTCCTCTAGGATTTTGTCTGTGCTTAGCTACCTTCTGTTTCTTTTTTATCCTGAAAAACTCCCCAGTCCTTAACAATTACAAGCATACCCATAACATGATGAAGCCACCATTATGCTTGAAAATATGGAGTGTTCCCCAAACATAACACATTGTATTCAGGACAAAAATGAATTGCTTTGCCACATTTTTTGCAGCATTACTTTAGTGCCTTGTTGCAAACAGGATGCATGTTTGGGAATATTTGTATTATGTACAGGCTTCCTTCTTTTCACTCTGTCAATTAGATTAGTATTGTAGAGTAACTCAAATGTTGTTGATCCATCCTCAGTTTTCTCCTATCACAGCCACTAAACTCTGTAACTGTTTTAAAGTCTACATTGGCCTCATGGTAAAATCGATGATCGGTTTTCTTCCTCTCCAGCAACTGAGTTAGGAAGGACGCCTGTATCTTTGTAGCGACTGGATCTATTGATATTCCATCCAAAGTGTGAATGAATAACTTCACCATGCTCAAAGGAATTTTCAATGTCTGCTTTTTTTTTGAATACTTACTGACTCAATACATTTCAGCTTTTCATTTTTCATTGATTTGTAAACTTTTTGAAAAACATAATTCCACCTTGACAATGTGGGATATTGCGTGTAAGCCAGTGACCAAAAAAATCTAAATTTAATCTATTTTAAATTCAGGCTGTTGTAACACAACAAAATGTAGAAAAAGTCAAGGGGTGTGAATACTTTCTGAAAGCACTGTAATTACTGAACATGTCATTTGCGGCGTACATGATCATGAGCAAAGTCATTGTAGTCTATAATTTAACTTCCCCTGTAAGAACCGTGAGCATGGGCTTGCTTGGTCCCGTGTTGCTCAGTTAGTAGAGCATGGTGCTTGCAACGCCAGGGGTGTGGATTCAATTCCCACAGGGACCAGTACAAAGATGTATGCACTCACTATTATAAGTTGCTCTGGATGAAAGTGTCTACTAAAGTATAACATGCTTTACTGCAGCCTACCTACCAAAGGTTGCACCATGTCCTTTACAATGTAGAAAAACACATATCTTTCAATAGTTATCAATATGACCAGAGTTTCATCTTATTCTTTCAATCACAGATTCACGGATGCAATTTATGGAGGATGCCAAAACTTAAAATAGCAATAGATAGCAAAGACAAAGATAGACCAGTGGTTTAAAACAAATAAATAAAAAACGGTGTGCGGGTGGGTTTGGAAGCCCAAAGATTATATAAAAACCACAAAACAATATACAATACATAAGTACAAAGATAAAACAGATAACAAAACCCACCAATCATAAATGTACAAATAAACCAATCAGCAATCACAAAAAATAATAAACAGCATATGTTTTTTTGAAATGTGTGTGGGGTGTGTGAGTGTGTGGGGGGTGTGTGAGTGTGTGAGAGTCGGGCTATATGGAGGAGATTACTGAGTAGTTTGGTTCATCAGGCTGACCCCCAGTCTTCGTTATTGAGGGAATTTTGGCAATGTGAAGATAAGAATTCCAGAGTATGGTACCACTGTATCTGATAGAGAATTGACTACGTGAGGTGCGACAGAGGGGAAGGTGAAGGTTATCGCAGCGTCTTGCGTTATATATATAGATTTCAAAATTAACCTGGAAGAATCCATGGAAGGGTTTAGGTGAACTGTTTTTGAGGCATGAGTATTTGTAGATGAAAATGCACAATTGGCGTACATTGATGTCGTATATAGACAATATTTCAAGTTTCTTAAACAAAGGTGCAGATAGAGCCAGGTAATTAGAGGAGGTGGATAGTCTTGCAAATGTATTTTGTATGATGAGTAATTTTTGTATGTAGGAGAAATATTTACTGGCCCAGACAATATAACAGTAAATGAGATATGGGTAAATGAAGCTATAGTAAAGAGTAAGGAAGCAAGACTGATGAACCAAACCACTAATCTTCCTGATGACACCAAACAGATTTCATCACTTTGCTGCAGACCAACTGAAAATGATCTTTCCAGGACAACTGTTCATCAATAAGAACTATGAGTAATCTAGTGGATGTGACTTGATCCATATCAGTCCCACCAATTGGGATTCTGGCTTTTTCTTTTTTTTACAATATTTCTTGTTCTTACTAGTGAATACAATAAAGTTAGATTTTTTTTTTTAACATTTCAAGATCATTTGTTTATCTGAAACCATTCAGAAATTTGGTCATGCCTGAGTTGGTTTCATTAATTAGTGAATCAAAATTCTTGTGTGATAAAATCAAATTGGTATCATCAGCAAAGAGAATGGGAAGTAAGACATTTATTTTGTATTAATGTTTTTATTGAACCTTTATTTAACTAGGCATGTCATTCTTATTTACAAAAACGGCCTACCCCAGCCAAACCCGGACGGCGCCGGGTCAATTGTGCGCCGCCCTATGGGAAATAACGATATAACCAATTATATGTATAATCAGCTATATTCGGTTAGTATGCTAGCTAGCTACACTGACAGCTGTCAGTGCCCTATTTGTTGATGTTTATCAAATCCACATGAAAATTCAAACACCTAATTTGTGAATATGTATAAGTAGCCTTCGTCATTCTTCGGAGATGAAACCTAAACATACATTTCCTCTCTAGGACAGGACATTGAAATACTGGCGTACACCCTATCCTATCCAATGCCGTAGAGAAAGAGATAGGTGAAGTCAAACTAGCCCGGTTCATTGGAAAAGGTACATTGTTAATATTTTGTGGTAGCCAGGCTCGGCAAGGGAAGATTCTGCAAATGGAAAAGCTTATTTGGAAGAAGATTAAAAGCCATGTCCCTTGTGCTTTACTCTAGGTTGAGGAGAGTCATCACTGGGGTCCCAATATCTATGTCCAGAGATGATATTAAAGAACATGTGAAGGGAGGAAGAGTGATAGAGGCCAAAAGGTTTATCTGTACAAAAGAGGGTCAACGAACTGAAAGCTTACCAGTGCTGCTGAGGTTTGAAAAGGTTTTACCTGGAAAAGTACAGATAGTTTCAATGTCAGAGAATTTCTCCCATCCCCATGGCAGTGTTTAAATGCCAAAGAATGAGTCATGTAGCAGTTCAGTGTAAAGGAAAGAAGAGATGTGCCACGTGTGGAGAGGAACATGATTACGGTGAATGTGGAAGCAATATGAAGGCCAAGTGTTGTAATTGTGGGGGGGGGGACATAGTGCCGCATTTGGTGGATGCCAGGTGCACAGAGAGGCTCAGAGATATATAATCATTCATGATGTATCATATGCAGTCTGTAAAACAGATTGGTGGAATGAATGGGCTGTGTCACTTTGACACTTTGATAGTGAACATAGTTTTCATTGGTAAGGTTATCAACACGACTCGGTTTGTGGAAAGCACAAATGCCAGGTTGAAGGTTATAGTGGATATGACAAAATAGTTATTGGGGGTAGCATATGTTACTGTTGAAATGGTAGAAGTTAGTAGGGATTTATTTGGTCATTTAATATTATTTTCTTAGTAGTACAGAATTAAGCAAACCATGATTGATTGCACACTCCAGCAAAGTAGGTGGCGGCATGCACCTTAAACCTTTGTTTGCGGACCACCATGATATCATAGAAGAAGAAAAAGTAGTGGCGTCAACTTCCTCTGGGGGGGGTTCTATAATAGTTCAACTACTCAAATGAAGACAATGAGATTCATAGGCTGCTGTAATTATTTTTTAGAAATGGAAAAAGATGAATATGACTGCACTGTTATGTTTTCTGGCATTTTGATTGTGTATATTTCTTTCTCTGTTGTGATAATTGCTTAGTATTGTACTAGTCCACTAGGAATATTTACAATAAACATGGGTGTTGACAAGTTGGCTAGTTTTGTATTGTGTCCTTAATTAACTTTAGGTTATTTGAGGTCATCTCTGTGCGTACAGATCCAAGCCCAGCTGTATTTCCAATGCAGTTGTCACGTTCTGACCTTTATTTCCTTTGTTTTGTCATTATTTAGTATGGTCAGGGCGTGAGTTGGGGTGGGCAGTCTATGTTTGTTTTTCTATGATTTGGGTATTTCTATGTTTCGGCCTAGTATGGTTCTCAATCAGAGGCAGGTGTCATTAGTTGTCTCTGATTGAGAATCATACTTAGGTAGCCTGGGTTTCACTGTGTGTTTGTTTCCATGTCTGTTTTTCACCACACGGTACTGTTTTGGGTTTCGTTCATTCCACGTTTATTGTTTTTGTATTCAGTTGTTCATGTGTACATTTTCGTATTAAAAGAACCATGGACACTTAACACGCCGCATATTGGTCCTCCGATCCTTTTCGCTTCTCCTCTTCGGAAGAGGAAATCCCTTACAGCA
Source organism: Oncorhynchus nerka (assembly GCF_034236695.1). Lineage (NCBI taxonomy): Eukaryota > Metazoa > Chordata > Actinopteri > Salmoniformes > Salmonidae > Oncorhynchus > Oncorhynchus nerka. The sequence goes on along the minus strand of NC_088398.1, from coordinate 62,924,347 downwards.
GTGTGTAATGCTGTGTAACTTAGTTTAATTCACCATCCCAGCAGCGCAAAAGACTCGCTGTTGAGCCAAAATCATTTGGGTCGAAAGCTCTGAAAGCCAGGTTCTGGTGACACCACAAAAATTTCCACACTGTACTCTTGTGAAATATGCACCAGAAGCTGTTTGCAGTTATGTGTTTCAATTGCACAACAATGTACAGTGATTTTACTGTGTTAAATCTCCAATGCCATAACTATTTCTCCAGTTCTGATTTTAAGACAGGCTTACCTCATAGTGTAATTGACATTGCTTTACATCTGCTGTCCCTGACAGTGATCATATATCCCACAGAGAGGGGATCCGCTGTGCTGAGATGGCTATGGTATGTCTCACAGATTTTGAGGAGTATGCCAAAGAGCACCTCTCCAAGGCAACCTGGGACTACTACGCAGCCGGAGCAGACGAGTGCTGCACCAGGGACGACAATCTGCTGGCCTACAAACGGTAGGTGCTTCTCCCTGTTCTGTAAACTACAAGACATACAATTCAATGTCACAAAAACCACTCAACACCACACGTCAAACTGGAGTGCTAGGAAGATCTGGTAACAATGTGACTCAAAATAATACATTTTTCTCTGTCCCAGGATCCGTCTGCGACCACGGATTCTACGAGATGTGTCGGTGAGTGACACCAGGACCACGGTGCAGGGAACAGAGATCAGCTTCCCTGTGGGCATCGCCCCCACTGCCTTCCACTGCCTGGCCTGGCATGAGGGAGAGATGGCCACTGCCAGGGGTGAGGACTAGGAGGGGTTTAACAGCTGTAGAGGTTGAGCTCTGCAGAGCAATAGCTTTGTTGTCACAGTGTATCCTAGGGGTGATCAACTCAGAAACTCTCTCTCTCTTTCCTCAGGTACGGAAGCAGTGAACACCTGTTACATCACCAGTACCTACTCCACCTGCTCTGTGGAGGAGATCGTGGCTGCAGCACCTAACGGCTACCGCTGGTTCCAGCTCTATGTGTACCGGGACAGGAAGCTGTCTGAGTCGATCGTTCACCGTGTGGAGGCCCTGGGCTACAAAGCCTTGGTCCTCACCGTCGACGTGCCCTACACTGGGAAGCGGCGCAATGATATACGCAACCAGTTCAAGCTCCCGCCGCACCTCAAGGTCAAAAACTTTGACGGGGTCATCCAGGTAATCTTCTTTTCGAGATTAAATATTTTTAACAGTAATGATTTAACCGTAAAATAATATTGGGACCTATTTGGACTAAGAAGCACTTTCAATGAAGAATCTCTATTGAACATTTAGTCCTTTTTAGTCCAGGACTAGGCTTAATCTGTGTCCAGGAAACTAGCCCATAGTGCGCATAGTAGAGACAGTAGCTGCTTTTGAATGATTTAATAAATCCAACGAATGCATTTCCCCTGAGGCTTCCTTCTGTGTGTATATGTTACTGTACTGTATATGTTTGTGTACTGCATTTTATGTCTGTAGGAGGCTGCGAGTTCTGAAGAGTATGGTATCCCTTCCAACACCCTGGACCCCTCCATCAGCTGGAAGGACGTATACTGGCTGCAGTCTCTCACCCGCCTTCCCATCATCATCAAGGGCATCCTGACCAAGGAGGATGCTGAGCTGGCCGTGGAGCACGGCGTCCAGGGCATCATCGTGTCCAACCACGGAGGACGCCAGCTGGACGGGGGGCCCGCCACAGTAAGAACGGGGACAAATTACACCACCTCGTCCTCATGTCCCTTCTATTTCACTCTACAATCAGCAAGCCAAACGATATTTAGTTAATGAAATGGTGATATTAAAGGGCAGTTCATTTGAGGACTCCTACTGTACAGTAGGAGTCCTTAAATTTACTGTCCTTTATGTCATGGCTAAGTAGGCGTTTCTTCTCTACCTCCCTCTGCTCTCTATCTACCACACAGATAGATGCCCTATCTGAGATCGTGGATACGGTTCAAGGGCGTATCGAGGTGTATCTGGATGGGGGAATTCGCACCGGTAGTGACGTGCTGAAGGCCGTAGCTCTGGGAGCCAAGTGTGTGTTCATCGGGAGGCCAGCCGTGTGGGGCCTTGCCTATAAAGTAACTATTAACGTTGTGTGTCATCGACCTATTAAGTTAAGATACTGAGAGTAACGACTGTCTTGCTGCCTGTGTTTGTTTACTCAGGGCGAGGACGGGGTGAGGGAGGTACTACAGATCCTCAACGATGAGTTCCGTCTGTCAATGGCTCTGTCTGGTGAGTGAGGAACAAAACGTCTTACATATAAATGAAGGATATTAATTTGAGCCAGTTTGCTACAACAGGAAAATAATTCTACAGCAATAGGAAATGTGAATTATTATGTGGATTATAATTAATGGACATTGTTGTAAGGGTTGATACATTTTCGAAGTGGAAATGACAATCTTTAGACTTTTTAAACCTCAAATAAACTACACATTTGCATTTCCTGCTGTGCAAGAAAATTCTTAGCAACAAATTAATATTCTACATCTGTAATTATATTTTTTCCAGTCTGAGATTAAAAACCCTTAGCTATCATTACATCAACCTCATAACAATGCAACACTAATGTTTTGTTGTTTCCTCCCCCAGGGTGCAGAAACGTGGCTGAGATCAACAGGAACCTCATCCAGTTCTCTAAACTGACTTGACAGCAGGGGGCGCCAGAACCAGCCAGACGACTATGACGAAGCAACAAAACGGAGCTATCTTCTCAATCAGTATAACTTCGAACTAAACCGGAATTTGGGACAACAAAACCATACCTGTCACATGAATCATAATGAACTGAGTCTTACAAAAATCTAATACATCCTCAACTTTAATAGTTGAATCCAATGTGGCTGCCCGAATTCTTGTGGGGAAATAACTGGACATTTCAATACAAGCAGCTTCCATATGATATAACCAGCAAAATATGGTTCACTCAGCTGAGATATGTTGACATGATATAGATCATGCTGTTTAACCTATTCCTAACTCAATGGCTGCAGGCCCAGTGTTAACCCATGTATGAGTGAGAGAGGCCTGATATTGTGTCTGATAGTGAATTGTGAAGGTGGTCTGCCTTTAGATCAATGTTTAACAGAGATCCCTCAGTCAAAGCAGATATGAGGGTTAAATGATTGATCCCTTCTGGTTTGATTGTAATAACTGTTCTGGATGGTGAGGTGGAATACAGTTGTGAATGTAGCAGTGAGAGGAGTGTGGTTGATTGGTTGATAGAGTGATGTAACATGGCCATTTGGTATTCCAGTTCCTAATCCTGAGAACAGTGTGATTTGATTCAGAACCCTGGAGACACAATGACATGACAACTCATAGAAATCAGAATGAATAGAATGGACTTAGAAGCACTAACCCTGGCAATTGACTGGTAAACTCATGGGTACACTCAATGGCTGCCTGGTGTTAAGATACAATCATTTCCATGGTATTTTGGAATGTTCCATCAACTGATTCTGGAGTGCCGTGGTAATGTAGAATGTTCATTAAAATGATGCGGCTCATGCAATGGAGTGTTTTTATGTCAGTTGAATTGACTCAACAAATCACAGCACAGATTGAAGGGATCCTTCCTGATTTTACTTCCTGGCATAGGTACACTCAAAATGGCTGCCAGTCCACCCATGCCATCATTGACTTGAATTGAGATGCCCTTTTTATTTATTTGTATTTCTGTGAGAACTACTGTAAAATATAATCTTTTAGATGACTTTATGCCTCTTATCATTCATTCAGTTTGATTTGATACAAAAATGTTATGGTCTTTGTTTCCCCGTACAATTGAACTCAAATTTCTTTAGATACTAATTATTTGAAACATGAGATTTTAATTTTAAAATATCTGAAAAATAAATTCAAGACACTGTAGTGCCACATTTGACACTAAAGAAGTACAGTATAGGAGTCTCTGGAGTTTGAAAGGATGAGCAACAAGTCATTGTATACATCTGTCAAAGATGTTGGTTAAATGAAGATGTCCCATCCAGGTCGTTTACCATGGAAAAAAGTCAGTTTTGGTCTGCTTATGGGGGTGGCTCTCCCATAGGCACCAATGCATTAGCAGCTGAGTCTATTCTGCTTAGTTCATTGTATATGAACCAGAAACAAATTGCATGTGGGATGTCTCGCTTTCTCTTTCTTCTCTGCATCTGTCTTTACAACACCTGTGTCAAAATAAGGGTGGGGAGGGTTAAACGAAATGAGTGAGAAAGAGAACTGACACAGGAAGTGGCTGAGCTCTCGGTTAGCTGTGAGAAACTGACTGTGCTGCTGTTTACCACGCTCTACATAACGGTTCCACTCTGCATCCAGCTGCTGCAGGAAGACATTTAGTGATCTGTAAAGCATTAAACAGATTGCTGTATGTTGGTTATGTGTGTATGCCGGAAGAAGGCCGTCCGGTTAGGGAGAACCTGTGGAAAATAATCACTTCAAGGTAGGTTCCTTCCTTTCCTCGCATGTTTGTTAATGCAGGTGTAAAGTGTGTACATTTGATATAGAGCACAAAGTCTTGCACAGAAACATCCATGATCCAATAGAATATGAACAGAAATTATGAATATGTAGTGAGGTGTAAGTTCAGAGTTCAGAGGTTACTGTTAGATATAAAAATAAAAAAAACTATTGTAATCCACTAGAAACATCAGAAAATGTGTTGAAGTATTGAAGTTACACCATAGCAACATAAATGTGTGAAGTTACGGGAATGTCTTCACATTTACAGCGTACACGTACATGTATACACTAACACAGAGACAGTATGGTAACGATATGATCAAGAATGTCCCATATTGCAAACATGCCCTGGGCCTGTTCTGATGAAGTGAGTCATACTATACAGCATTGAGTACCAGACAACCTATGTATGAAACAAAGACATACTCAACTGTTTCATTTCCCAAATTGTAGCTTGTTCAGAGTGAAGAGGTTCTGAAAGAGAGAATAGAAAAGTATATTGTACTGACAGACTAAACATCAATTTAATCCTGCCCTGTTTTAGTTTTGCCTCATGTCTCTGTTTCTAAGGAACCTTTCACAGAGGGGCAGCAGGACATCCAGCAAGACACCAACTGAGATGGGGTAGGCTGATCCAAATATTTGTCATTTTAAGTTTAAGTATTTTGTCAGGGACACAACTTTCACACCACATTCTGAAATTGTATTTTTGTCCCCCCCAGTCTTATAACTGGAATGTGATACAAAATGAGACAACGGTGTGGTTTAGGGCCATGCAGATGCCTCCGAGCGGTCGGGTAGGCTGTTTGGAATGTTTCTCCGATAGGATAAAAAAAATGTATTATAATTATGCCCCCACACTTCTAAAACCAAAGTTGCGCCCCTGATTTTTGTATATGAATCAATGTGCGAATTCAAAAGAATTCCACTGTAAACCTTAATGTAAATGGACAAAAATCCAGTATATGCACTTTTCAGCACTGAAGATATGAGTTTATGTGAAAAACAATGTCATAGACAGATTAATGTGATAAAGGGTGGAGTTAACTTATACTGTAGCTGAGGATGATACAGCAGCTCTCAGACCCCTGTTGTTGTGTTCCAGGGGCAGTGGAGAGGAGAAGGAGAGTGTGCAGGGGAGGTTTCACAGGAGACTGTCTCGTCTGGGGAGCAGAGGCTCTATTAGAGAGCCACCCAGACCTCCACCCCAACCTGTCCAACCCTCAGCCACATCTCCGCCCCTAGCCCCGGCCCCAGCTCCGGCCACAGTTGACAGTCCCACTCCCCCAGCAGCGAAACCTCCAACCGCTACAGCCCCAGCCCCTAAACCCTTGGAGCTTCCCCCGAAACCCACTGATATAAGCCTGAAGCCAAGCCTCCCTCCATGGCCTCTAACCAGGTGGTTCAGCAGCAATGAGCATGGCACCACAGTCCTACAGGTATAACCCAACCAGCCCTCATACACCAGGCAGAGATATTAAAGGTGTAATAGGGTTATCCCACATAACAAATACTACATTTTACTATAGAATACTATAGTACTTACTATAGAATTCTAGTGTCCTGTTGAAAGATTAGTGGAATCTGTGTGGGTAGCTGGACAGGTAGGATGACTGACAGTGAAGGTGAACAGGTGGTCACGTGTCAGGTGACAGAGGAATGTATGAGACTGAGGCAGGAATTCCTTTAACCATAAAGTGGTATATTTACTGGGTAGTCTGTGCTGCATCACAAAGGAAACAAATAACATGTATACAATCAAATTCATAATCAAAGATCAAATCATATCAGTCATTATTAACATAAATTAGGGAATTCAACAGTCCAGTTCATTAAGAAGTCAATAGTAATCATCCGCGAGTCATTTAGGCTCACAACTATTTATCATAAATCATGAGAATACAAACAGTGAATGGTTATACAATCTATAATCCCCATGATCAAAGTCAATCAGTTAGCAAACAATGACGTTTCTCATTTCACGCTTTCAACAGTCTTCATGTGTACATATAATTAATTTCAATACACATGAACCATATCGATTGTGTAATTGGCCTATGAGGATCTGTAGGGCCGTGATCATGGACAATTCACATTACACAATATGTTTGAAGCTTGCGCTCCAAGCCGCGCTCCGCGGTGATAACTATTAACAGTAACTGAATGGCCCACTCTCCCGATCGCCACAGATAATTCAGAAAGGTAACATGAAAGGTAACAAAGTCGGTGGACTTACGTGGATTCATGGACGCACAGAACTTCTGGGTGAGATGGAGTTAAGGAAGAGAAAGCAGCGAGATCAGGCGATGGCAATTTCCTCCTTTTATGGAGTTGAGATCTGTCGGACATTTCCACCTGACCTAATTAAAGCGCCCCTGGCCCAGCTGAGTAAATGGCAATGAATTAAAGGAGTATTCCACCAACTCCATGGGCCTTTTCTACACCTGTAGTAAACTGTAGTATACTGTAAAATACTATACTATACACTGTAGCATCCCTCGATCATGTAGTGCTTATAAATATCATTTTGTGGTATTCTGTAGAATATTATACTACACACTGTCGTATCCCTCGATCGCGTAGTGCTTACTGTAGAATTGTGTTGTATACTGTAGAATACTATACTACACACTGTACTGATACGCACATGTTTAATATGCATATACCCCACCCATTCCCCTCCCCAATATCCATATCCCAATAAATACACTACAGTAAATACTACAGTATACTACAGTCATATCCACAAAAACACTGCAGTAAATACTACGTATAAAAATATTACAGTATACTAAAGTGTTTTTTTCGTAGGATTATTTAGCTGTGAGGGTTGCCAAGATGAAAAAGAATCCTGGGACGATTATTTCAGTAATCTATCTGAATGGTTGCTAACATCATTTAACATGGAGCGGATCGAGACGATTGATGGAAGTTGAATCTTATTCTTCCTTCCAGGGGTTTGAGTTGTTCCGTGGTGATGAGACTCTGTGTGATGTCATCCTGGTGCCTGGGGACAGCAGTGACACCTTCCCCGTGCACAGAGTCATTATGGCCTCTGCCAGCAACTACTTCAAAGCCATGTTCACTGGTTAGTCTGTGATAAATTACATTCAAAGAGGGCTTTCAATTTATGCAATATGTCAATATATTTTTATATGTCAAATTATTTCACTGGTGATTGTTTTAAAATGAGAAAAAAAGAAGGAACCCGCACACTGCTCTTGATAGTATCACTGCTCTTTAATAAGCTTTACATATTGGCCTCACGGCCTTCTCAGAGATTTTGTGATTTTTTAAAATTAGCACCCTCAACCTAGCCCCACCCACATCCGTTCCACGCATCGAAATGGAGTTGGAGTTGAAGGAAAACAAATAAGTGCTACAAATATAACAATATGCATTTCATAAATATTCAAATAAAGTGTGTACATAAAACACGTCTGTAAAACCACAATGTGGACATCGACCTACCAAGCAAGTTTTCAGAAATCATTGGGTACAGCGCAAGAAAAATATCAGAGTAATCTGAAAGCAGCACAACAAGGCTCCACGAAGGAAAAGATGTAGGAGATGCAAGTGGTCAAAGAGGGGACCAGGAACACAGGCCGTGGACACGGAGCTACAGCAGGACTCAGTAGTTAACCTCTCCAGAAAGGTCTGACTCGCAAATCTCAAGGGCCGCCGCTTTTGTGGCGCAAGGGGTAACGATGCTTCGAGGGTGGTTGTTGTCGGTGTGTGCAGAGGGTCCCTGGTTTTAACCCAGTCTTATCTAAGGGCCTCTCTTTTGTACCTACATGTGCAGACAAACCATTTGATACGAAAGTAGATCTGTTTATATTCTTTCGCAAGAAGTCAACTTAAGCACGTGTTTTCTCAAAACACTGTTTCGTGCCTAGAAACTCAAGAACTGGTACCCATTTTAAGCCCAAAAGCTAATTCTGTCCTATGGTTAACAACTCAATTAATACCTCCTCAATTATAGTCGAACAAGATGCCATGTCAGTGTAACAGTTTAGCTTCAGTCCCTCTCCTCGCCCCATACCTGGGCTCGAACCAGGGACCCTCTGCACACACCGACAACAGCCACCCTCGAAGCATCGTTACCCATTGCACCACAAAAGCCTCGGCCCTTGCAGAGCAAGGGGAACAACTACTTCAAGGTCTCAGAGCGAGTGACGTCACCGATTGAAACGCTATTAGTGTGCACCCTGCTAACTAGCTAGCCATTTCACATCGGTTACACTCACCCCCCTTTTGACCTCCCTCTTTTCGGCAGCAACCAGTGATCCGGGTCACGGCACCAATGTAACAGTTTAGCTTCCGTCCCTCTCCTTGCCCCGAACCAGGGACCCTCTGCACACACCGACAACAGCCACCCTTGAAGTATCATTACCCATCGCGCCACAAAAGCCAAGGCCCTTGCAGAGCAAGGGGAACAACTATTTCAAGGTCTCAGAGCGAGTGACATCACCGATTGAAACGCTATTAGCGAGCACCCCACTAACTAGCTAGCCATTTCACATCGGTTACATCAGTACATACGAGAAAAACAAACTACATTCAGAAGAACCTCACTAGAACAGAAGAACAGGCACTTAATGAACTAATAAAATATTAATCTTTGGTTATTAAACCTGCACACAAGGGGGGTGCTGTTGTTGTTTTAGACTATGAAAAATACAAATAAGAGATTCAGGGACAATTCAGTAATGAATGTTTCTATAGAAAACGGAGTGTTGATCCCACACAGGTGTTCCAAAGGGATATATGCTCTAATCTGGAGCCCTATTAAATAACCTTATCTCAAAACCTGAATATGAATATCCTTGCTGCAAATGTGCCATACATCCATGCCTGTACATTTTGTCAAAATTACACAAACCTAAAACACAACAAGGCAATAATCCAGGCAAACCAGTGGTTGCAGGAATAGGCTCAATGCTAGAGCCATTGTCGAACTTCATAGACTCTTTTATTAAAATGAATGTGCAAGCATTGCCATCATATGTGAAAGACTGTAGACTTCATAAACAAGATTTCACTAATAACGGGTTTAACAGAAGACTGTATTTTGGTCACATTAGATGTCGAGAGTCTTACTATTTCAGGTCTGATGATGAACACCATCTCCAAACAAATGGAACATAGATGGACTCCACATTCGCTCCGAGCTATGCTAACCTTTATGTACCCAGGTAAAGACAGTTTCAGGTTTGATATTCAACGGACATTCGCGCTTTCAATCCTGAATAGCTTTCAAACCACTTGAGCCACAGACTCCAAATAAGTGTCATGATGTTGGAAAAATTGTGCAGGTCTTATTTTCACTATTTGACCCTTAATTAGCTTTGAAAAGCTAATAAACATGTGGAAATGTGAGCAGCATTTTGTATTCCTAGTTGAATTAGAGAATGTAAACAAAGTACAAACTTTTTATATTTGAATTTCAATAGCTCCTTGGTCATGTGACCTACTGACTTCAACTACCCTTCTATATTGCACACCCTTGAGTTTGTCCATTTTCATCTCACAAGTTTTTACATTAATGTTTTTATCTTTCTAATTTCAATAGCTCCTTGTTCATGTGACCTACTGACTTCAAACAAGATTCAGAATGTACACTCAGTGGGCCTACACATTGCATACCCTTTTGTTGTCAATTTTCATCTCACGCGATTTTACATTAATTTGCCTGCTCTGCCCTCATGAAGGATAGTGTCACTCACACACCTATTCACTTGGGACTTCTCCCTGGGGCCTTCCTGACCTCCAGCAGGCCCCCATTGACCTGGTGACCTCTGACTCCAGGCCTCTAGGCCTACACGCCTGCCTGCCCTCTCCTTGGGCCTGAGAGTGTATAGCTTTCTCCCTGGAACTACAGCCCTTCAGGCCTCCACACCTACCCGGTCAAACACCCCTCTCCCTTGGCCTTAGCATATAGCTCACTCCCTAGAATTACTAAAACGTCTATAGGCCCGCTGTCAGGAACCACGTGCACCTGGTAACAGGCTCTGTGCTCCTGGTGACCCACCCTCTTTATTTCTGCTCACAGACTAAGTCCCCGCTCCAACATCCATGGCCATGGCCTGAGTGCAATCCTTATCCCGGAGTTACAGATCTTTTTTGCCAACTTCCCTTACCTACATTGTTATAATATGCCAGAGGCTGTTACCCTTGGAGACCTGCTGCAGATAGATTTACACCCTCTCCCCCGGATTTTCAAGGGCCTGCGAGAGCTCACCGGACGCCGCGGAACCACGACGCTTTCCAGGGCTTGGGCCCCTCTCTCTGGCGAACCCATTCCAGGGCGCCCTGCCCTTCACAAAGAAAAGAAACCAAGGAGCTATTGAAATTCAAAAAAATAATAAATAATTTAAAATGTGTGTCATATGTGTTTATGCCATCGGGTTAGATAGAACCAGTTTCGAAAGTTTTAGGAGTAATGGTTAAACAGCTATTAAAATTTGAAAACTGAGATATGTCACTATGTTGACGGTCCCTAACTGCGGTTGGTGGACGTAAGGAAAACTACAGGCGACTGACTATCCGTTGAATATCCAACCAGAGTCTGTGTTTACCTCGGTCCTTTATGTGGGTCTTTTTGAAGAACGTTTTATTACTAATGAAAACGAAAATCTATTTTTGAATAAAGTCCTGAAGTGGTATCGATATATTGACGACATTGTTTTGCATATGGGGAGGAACGGGAAAAGAGCTGTCAGACTTTATGGTATTACTCAATAACATTGACCCCAATCGCAAATTCACTATTGAATGTGACACTAAACGTGTTCATTACCTCGATATGTGGATTGAGAAATCAAATGGAACCCTGTTTACAGATCTGTATAGAAAAGAAACGGACATAAATACTATTACAGGAGGACAGCTTCCATCCTGAGCCATTAAAAAGAGGACTTCCAAGAAGCCCGTTTTTCAGACTGCGCCGTATATGCCACTCCACAGAGGACTATCTAGAAAAAGCAGCGGAGATGCGCAATAGGTTTTTAACACTGAACCCAAACCGCGTGCGTTATCGTGCGCCATCGTGCATACATTTATTTTGCCTCCCCCACACCAAACGCGATCACGACGCAGGTTAAAATATCAAAATAAATTCTGAACCAATGACATTAATTTGGGGACAGGTCGAAAACCATTAAACATGTATGGTAATTTAGCTAGCTAGTTAGCTTGCACTTGCTAGCTAACGTTAATTTGTCCTATCTAGCTAGCTTGCTGTTGCTAGCTAATTTGTCCTGGGAAATAAACATTGAGTTGTTATTTTACCTGAAATGAACAAGGACCTCTACTCCGACAATTAATCCACACATAAAACGGCCAACCGAATCGTTTCTAGTCATCTCTCCTCCTTCCAGGCTTTTTCATTGTTTAATTTATATGGTGATCGCATCTAAACTTTCATTGTATTACCACGACTACCGGCAAAACAGTTTGTCTGTCAACCACCCACGTGGGTATAACCAATGAGGAGATGGCACGCAGGTACCTGCTTCTATAAACCAATGGGATGGGAGAGGCAGGACTTGCAGCAGAAATAGGAATGAGTTCTAATTTTAGCCTTTGGCGTCGCAGACGCTCGTTGGCGCGCTCGAGCAGTGTGGGTGAAATAATTGAATAACATGGATTTCTAAATTTATTTTGCAACGCTCGCGCACGCGACGTGTCCTGTCTGGTCAGCATGTTAGAAGAGGCTATTCTCCACAATGTGTGGATGAAGCTCTTAATTTGCCATTGGGGAAAACAGAGATGAACTGCTACAAAAAAAGACCAACTAGAGCTAAAGAACACTCTGTAATGTTCACAACCACATATACTGTACTTTGAACTCGTGAAACGTGGGAGATGCTGTCAAGAAACACTGGCATGTTTTATTATCGGACCCAGCTTTGCTGGCTGAATTTAAGAATCCACTACTTGTTGTATATAAGAGAGGTCACAATTTACACAATAAATTGGTCCATGCCAACTGAACTGCCAGGCTCTTTTACGCCCTCTTCCGAATGGCAGCTATAAATGCAGAGGTTGCGCACAGTGCAACAATATGATGAAGTGTGAATATTTCTGCCACCCACATACGGAAAAACGGTTCCAACCTCTTGTTCTCTCAAAGAGAGAATCATTGAACATAAAAGTTCAATTAGGAGAAACGACAGGGATTATCCAGTCGCAGTACATTTTAATGACCTAAAACATGACCTTTCTACCTTTTAGATTTTGTGGCATAGAGAAAGTTTAGATATCAGACAGGGGAGGTGATAGTAATAATACTCTGAGTAAAAGAGAATATTTTAGGATTTTCACCCTCCAGACATTATTTCCTAACGGTCTTAATGATGAAATGCCAATGTATGTTATGTTGTAAATTTAAACATGAATTATGCCCCTATTTCAGATTACGCTGACGTTTTTCTTGCGCTGTACCCAATGATTTATGAAAACTTGCTTGGTAGGTCAATATCCTCATTGTGGTTTTACAGACATGTTTTATGTTCACACTTTATTAGAATATTTATGAAATGCATATTGTTATATTTGGTAGCACTTATTTGTTTTCCTTCGACTTCAACATCATTCGACGCGTGGAACGAATGTGGGTGGGGCTAGGTCTACATAAGGGTGCTAATTTAAAAAACTCACCAAAGCTCTGAGGTAGACCGTGAGGCTGATACATATAGCTTATTAAAGAGCCGTGATACTATCAAGAGCCTTGTGCAGGTTCCTTCTTTTTTTCTCATTTTATTCAACTGTTACCATGCACCTGCAAAAAAGATAGCTCAGATGTGCGAGTGCCTTTTGAATTACTGGTGATTGTTTTACAATGTGTGGTGGAGAGGATTTGTCGAGGGCATATGCTGCCAAAGGATCAATGATCCTAAGTATGTAAGATTGTTTCACAGACGAGTTCAGGGCTGAGCTAATAAAGTCTCTCTCTTACTGTACTTGCACTCATCACGTCCACTCAGACCAATCACCATAAAGGGGAAATGTGGTAAGAAACCAATTCCAGACAAGGACACTGACACCTTGACTTAAAACGTCCTCTTTTTACATCTCACTATGTTAAAATATACTTGCACTCTTACACCATTAACTGTAACAGCATCCACCCTCTATATCTCTCCCTTTTCCTCGCTCCCTCTCTCTAGGGGGTATGAGAGAACAGGATATGAGGGAGATTAAGCTCCATGGGGTGAGTAAAACAGGTCTGAAGAACATCATAGAGTTCATCTACACATCCCGGCTGAGTCTGAGCATGACCAACCTGCAGGACACTCTGGAGGCTGCCAACTTCCTCCAGGTCCTCCCCGTCCTCGGCTTCTGCAACAAGCTGCTCAGCACTGAGGTTAGTGAATCCGGATACCTACTGGTACTGAAACATAAAAAAATAAATTTAAAAATCATTTAACTAGGCAAGTCAGCTAAGAACAAATTCTTATTTACAATGACGGCCTACCGGTGAACAGTGGGTTAACTGCCTTGTTTAAGGGCAGAACAACAGATTTTTACCTTGTCAGCTCGGGGATTCGATCCAGCAATCTTTTGGGTACTGGCCCAATGCGCTAACCACCTGCCGCCCCACAAACAACAGGCAGGTGGATGGGTGGATTGAAGAGACAGTGGAAAGTTTGGCAGATGTAAAAACAGGAGACCCTTCACAAGTTCATCCAGTCTTGTCTGTTTACCTGTTTGTGTGGCAGATCACCATTGATAATTGTATGGAGGTGGAGCGCATCGCCGGGGACCTGCTCCTGGAGGATGTACAGGCCCACATTGGGAAGTTTGTATGTCAGAACCTGTCAGCATTGCTACAGTCTGGCCACTACCTGCAGCTCTCTCAGACCAGCCTGGCCAACGCCCTGGCCAGCGACAGCCTCAAGGGCTTCTCTGAGATGGAGCTGTACCGCATCGCCCGCTCCTGGCTGGACCACGACCCCCCCACCCGCCGCTCCGCCGCCTACTCCCTGATGAGCCAGGTCCGCTTCCCCCTCATGACCCCCACTGAGCTGCTCGAGATCTCCCAGGAGGATGAGGGGCACGATGATGGCGGAGCGGCCATGATGCGCTCGGACACGGCCTGCGTCAACCTCCTGCTAGAGGCCAGCAACTACCAGATGATGCCCTTCCTCCAGCCTTCGTTACAGACGGAGCGCACACGCATCCGGTCGGACGCCAAACATTTGCTGGCGCTGGGCGGGGTGATGAAGCAGCAGCTGGTGGTGAGCAGGGAGCTGAGACTGTATGATGAGGATATCGGCCATTGGAGGGCGCTGAGGCCTATGGAGGTTCCCCGCTACCAGCACGGCGTTGCCCTGCTCGGGGGCTTTCTCTACATCGTAGGCGGCCAGAGCACCTACGACACCAAGGGCAAGACGGCGGTGGACAGCGCCTACCTCTACGACCCGCGCTTCGACCGGTGGTTGCAGGTGGCCTCGCTCAATGATAAGAGAACCTTCTTCCACCTGAGCACCCTGAAAGGGAAGCTGTATGCTGTTGGGGGCCGGAACGCCTCAGGAGAGATTGGTGAGTCACTAAGTGTACTGGATAGGTTTTTCCTGCAATCTGTTACACAGAAATATCAATACATTCCAAGGGATTATGATCGTTAAGGTGCATGTTGAGTGAATTTGTTTTTTACTCCTTTAGACACCATGGAGTGCTATAACCTTAGAAGGAATGAGTGGACATTCGTGTCTCCCATGGTCGACCCCCACTACGGGCATGCTGGGACAGTCCATGGTGACCTGATGTATGTCTCAGGTGAGTTTCTCAGACCACTGGTAGTTAGATTACAAACTTACCAAACTGTTAAAACCTACAATGTGAAGGCCTGAATTGACTGTGATTGTTGCCCTGATAAAATCAGCTCAGACTGGAGAGGTTATGAGTTAATGAATTCAAACAAAGGCTGTTGTTGACATGTTTTAATCGACTCTTGTCAATTAACAGCTTTGATAGACTTTAACAAAACATAGTAGTTCTGGAATGTTCTCATTCTCATCTTGGTCGATTTCTATGTCGGTCTCCTAGCAACTATGAGGGCCAGGAAACACAAAGACCTTTGGTTGAAATGGGTCAGAGTATACTTATTTTCCGACGAGGTTAACCACAGAGAGCAATTGTGTAAAAGTCTTGCACACAGACAGACAGACAGACAGACAGACAGACAGACAGACAGACAGACAGACAGACAGACAGACAGAAAACAGCTTATTCTGAACACGTGTTTTGAAAGTGCATGTAGAAAATTTATCATTTTTAATCTGCAATCATTTAAACAGTGGTTTAGTAGTTTGAGCCCAAAAAGCAGGTGGATCCCATTGGATGTGTTATGGAACATGTAGAGGAGGGTGTAATGTGCAAAAGAAGCTGGTGGGATGGAATAAATGGAATGTAGTCAAATGTGGTTTCCATATGTTTGATACTGTTCCCTTTATTCCCTTCCAGCCATTACAATGAGCATGTCCTCCTATAGCTCCTCCCACCAGCCTCCTCTGGTAATGGGTTAATGGCATAGACATTACAACCAGTAGATAGTGATAGCGCTGACGCCATCCATGTATTCCTATGGAAAACTCCCAATTGCGCATAAAGCCGGAAGTATTTGAATTTGAAGCCACCATATTGCTGAATGGAGCAATCAGTGGAGGCTGCTGAGGAGAGGTTGGCTCATAATAATGGCTGGAATGGAGCAAATGGAAACCAGGTGTTTGATGTTGTTCATTTGAAAATAAAAGAGAGCCGCACACTCTAGGAGCTCAGATGCAAAAATGTCATTACCAACGTTTCGACAGCCAAGCTGTCTTCATCAAGGTATAATGTTCATCAGGGTATTTGATGTTGTTAATACCTTTCCATTTATTCTGATCTAGCCATTACCACGAGCCCATCCTCCCCAAATAAGGTGCCACCAACCTCATGTGGGCTGAATGGCACCAAAAAATTGTAAAGGATCATGGTGAAAGTGGCCCTAGCAAGCAAAGGATCATGGTTAATGTAGTCATTTTCTTCCTGCCTGAGAGAGTCAACCGGGAGTCTCCTCGTAGCCTGCCGGCCCGGGATTGTTCTGTTTCAGCATGTGGTCCTGTGTGACTACAAATGTTGTAGTCAAGAATGGATCACCATTTAATTAAATATCCCGATTTCTAGCGAATTTTTAAATAATTCAGTGGGGATCGAACTTGATCATTATAAACACATTTTAGAGGCCAAAACGGTTGTCTACATTTTTTTGTGTTTGGCCGTTCTGGCAATCGTAATTTACATAGGATTTCTAGGGCAGACTAGGGCTTTCGGCACTGCTACATTGCTACACAGTAGCCGACCAGCAGAGCTCGTGACTTCACACTCCAGACCGGAAACTGGGAGCCTGGGTAATGGCCACAGCTCTCTGCAGCTCGCAGCACCAGACCACGTCCTTCCTGTTCAGACCCAAACATTTCTGTTTTTCACATTAATGCTCCTATCCCACTCTACGCTGGTGGTTGACAGTATGTGTAGGAAAGCACCTGACCACCGGCTCACAGTTCAGTTCTCTACACCATCAATCTTTCCTTCTGCTGGTCCATCCTTCACATTTACTACCAAAGTTACACTGCCTTCCCCTTGAACTCCATGGATCTGTTAAAGTCAGGGGAAGTGAGCTGGAGTCAACGACCTCGGTGGAACTTCACATGATTATGCATAGTATTGACGTCAGACGGAAGCAGCAAGGACACCGATCGTGTGAAACAGTGTGTCTTCCTAATGTTGTGAGATTTTCTGTTGTTTACAGAACACTGGTGCTGTGAGATTAGAATATCAGGGCCTGCTGAGAAAGTAGGAGAAAAAATGAATGGCTGCAATATTGCCGTTAACATGTATGTATGAGCATATGATGCATGGAATGTTAAGGCCTACTTATATGAATGTATTCTTATTTTACATTTATGTAGTTCTGTCCTTAAGCTGTTCTTGTCTATTAATGCTCTGCATTATGTCCTGTTTAATGTTTTGTGTGGACCCCAAAAAGAGTAACTGCTGATTTAGCAGTAGCTAATGGGGATCCTAATAAAATCCCAAATACAAACTCTCTCTGACCATGGTATATGGATTGAAATTAAAATGTTTGTCTTGTTAAAACCATAGTATACTCGTTTGTAGACATAAAATAGTATTTTAGTAAACATGTTGTCATAGTATCTACAGTATCTAATAATGAAACCAATGTCAATTCACTGATCCAACAGGCGGAATCACACGGGACACGTTCCAGAAGGAGCTGTTGTGTTATGACCCTGAGACTGACGCATGGAGTCGCCGTGCCGACATGATGGAACTGCGTGGCCTACACTGCATGTGCACAGTGGGCGATCGGCTCTATGTGATGGGAGGGAACCACTTCCGGGGCAGCAGCGACTATGATGACGTACTTAACTGTGAATTCTACAGCCCTGAGGTGAAACAAGGCAAAGACCCTGATTTTGGTCCCAACAATATGATAAGCAAATTTACCACTTTTCCAAAACCTTACTCTAATCCTAACTGTTACTTAAGTCCTGAGTTTGATGGTCAGGTAGCCTAGTGGTTAGAGCATTGGGCCAGTAAACAAAAGGTTGCTGGATCGCATCCCCAAGCTGACAAGGTAGAAATCTGTCATTCTGCCCCTGAGCAAGGCCGTTAACCCACTTTTACCTGGGCGCCGACGACGTGGATGTCGATTAAGGCAGCCCCCTGCACCTCTCTGATTCAGAGGTTGGGTTAAATGCGGAAGTTGAATGCATTCAGTTGTACAACTGACTAGGTATCCCCCTTTCCCTTAAAGTTTTAGGAACTTTCTGGGTTGGGTGAAAATTACAACCAAACAAGGAACCAATGGCATTTGGAGAATTCTCAGACCTGCGTTTTATATCTTCCCCCAGGTGGACCAGTGGACGGTGGTGGCGGCCATGCCACGGGGCCAGAGTGATGTAGGGGTGGCCGTGCTCCAGGGCCAGATCTACGTGGTTGGGGGCTACTCCTGGAACAGCCGCTGCATGGTGGACATCGTGCAGCGCTACGACCCAGAAAAGGACGAGTGGGACCGGGTGTTCAATGTGCTGGAACCCCTGGGCGGCATCCGGGCCTGCACCATGACCGTGCATCTGCCTGAGGGTGCCGTGGACAACGGCAAGATGCAGGAGTGCCCGCTGGACACTGCCAAGAACTGAAAGCTGAGATCAAGAACATATAGATTTAGCTTCTCTGTGTTTGAGATGCTGGAAAGTGTGACTTTTTTTGTGGGAGAAGTGGAAAATGTGCAGTAGAATTTCTCGAATAGGTCCCACAAGGGGTTGGAACCGGTTCAGGAAACACAACAGAAAACCGGAAAATAACAAAACATTTCAAAGAACAGAATTGGAACCGGGAATGAAAGTGATCCATACTGTTCCGGAACTGAACCGTTATTTTTTAAATGCATGGCAGCCGGTTAATAACATTATTTTACTTGTCCCACAAAAAAATGCAACAAAGTATCTATGGAAAGCCCTCACTCTGTCATTAAGAAACATATTCCAGTGTCTGCCTGCAAGATAAATCTTTGCCTGTGATTTTGAGTGTTTAGGCTATCTGCCCCTCCCCCCTTTGACGTTACAAGCGTGATTCAGAAGACAGGGAAAGATTTTTTAATATATATTTTTTTAATTAGAGAAGAATGGATTATCTTGTTCAATGCTAATTAAGGATACTATAAACCCAGTTATCAAGTTTCAAGTTGGATTTATTAACTACAAAAAGGAAAGATGTTTTTTATTCTGGTGACGCTCTGCGCACACAAGTTTGTTATCTAACTAGCTCAAGCTTGTTAGCAAGCTAGCTCAAAGGACAATCAGTTTCTCCATACAAGCCACTACTCATAGGTATAATTCTGTGGACCTAATTCAGATAATGCATGTCATAACAAGATGCCCAGATCTTCAAGCCTCCTCCTCAACCCTCTCTCCCCACCCGTAAAATATCAGTTGCATCTTCCGTTATAGGCTACATTTCACGCATGTAAACAAATAGTTTGCCTGTTCTATCCACACTGATTGGTGAAGTAATTTAATGAGCTAAATGTAAAAACAAAAAAACGGATGATTTCACAGGTTAAAAAAGAAACAGGGGCACTGCATTGCAGTGCTAGCTGTGCCACCAGAGACTCTGGGTTCGAGTCCAGGCTCTGTCGCAGCCGGCCGCGACCTGGAGGTCCATGGGGCAATACACAATTGGCCTAGCGTCGTCCGGGCTAGGGAGGGTTTGGCCAGTAGGGATATCCTTGTCTCATCGCGCACTAGAAACTCCTGTGGCGCGCAGTGCGCGCTAGCCAGGTCGCCAGGTGCACAGTGCGGCTGGCTTCCAGGTTGGATGCGGGTTGGGTTGTGTTTTGGAGGACGCATGGCTTTCGACCTTCATCTCTCCCGAGCCCGTACGGGAGTTGTAGCGATGAGACAAGATCTTAACTACTAACAATTGTATACCACGAAAATTGGAGAGAAAAGGGGGTAAAATTCAAATAAAATAAATAAAAAACAGAAAGGAATGATTTAAACCAGTACTTTTTGAGGCGGGGTTCAAACTAGTTCAGCACTTTATTTTTCTGGTCAGAACAGTGGAACCAAACAACAACAAAGTGGTTCTCTTCAGAACAATATGATTGGGAAATCATTTTGGTTCAAATCCCTGGGTCTCAGCTATGTAGTTGACTGACTGTACATGTAGTTGACTGACTGTTAGTTTCCACTCCTTGTGTCTATTTTGTTGGAACTATCGTTGTATCTGAGTGACTTCTGCTATGCTCTTTAATGTAGAACACTTATGTTTTTAACTTTTGGCATTGCATTTTCAAACTGTAAATGATAGCTTAAATTATGTTTGATTGATAAAAAAGTATTTTGTATTGTATATGAATGACTAGTGTATTTTAAGAAATTAAAAGGCATACTATGAATCAACCTTTTCAAGTCAAACCAAACACCACACAATCTAACATGTCATCCCACTGACTAGTCTAGAGGGGTTGATTGAGTTGAAGGGATGTGGGTTGAACATGGAGGTCTTTGCATGTTTCAGCTGTGGCCTTGGCACAGTGACATTATCCTTCATCCTCCAGATAAGACAGCAGAGAGGGAGGCCCTAATACCAGACCAAGGTCTACTAACACGTCTGTTATCACAGGGAGATGGAGAGCTTATGAAACTGGAAACAAACTCAATAGACACCTAAACCATCCCATAACAGACATGTCCAGTGTGTTACTCTAGAATCTTGAGCTGTTCAAAATGTCACAAAACCACCTGCAATCACATACATTTGGCAGTTTATGAGAGGATAAAACTACTTCAACATATGCTACTCATGACCAAACTGATCCTAATGCAGATCCGGATTAGGTTTAAAATCTGGAATAAATGACACAGGGTGAATATATAGATGTTTTATAGAGCATGTAGAGAATCCGTGGCCAAGCCTGTCAAAATAAACCAGCCAGAGCCACTAAATCTGATAAACTGACTCTGGTCAGTTTATCACTGTCAACAGGGGACAAAAACAAATTGTTAGTCAGACGTCGCCTTGACATTCAAGTCTTCTGTTTTCCATGGCTGGTCTGTGACCTGTAGCCTTGGCAGCCGTCCTTGGCAGATACTGGGAAATAAAACATCCCTGTCCTCCCTCCCTCTCTTGCGTATGCCTGCCTGTAGACCTTGCCTCACTTCTCACCCCAGAGTGGCAGTTACCGGCACTTCTAGCACATTCCCTCAGGCTAGAAAAAGGGAGTTTTCAGAGAGGGGAGAGGGGTGTTAAGTTAGTGTCTGCCATGCCCTCGGGATAGCAGAGGAGTTTTAGGACGGGACAAAGTCTGGAGCATTGGTCATTCCCAGTGCTTAGGAAAGGGAGTTTTCTGAAAGGGGTAGTAGTTTCAGATTTTGGACTGGGCCATGTCTCTGCAAGGTGATGTGTGTGTGGTGACAGGAGCCTGTGGGTTCCTGGGAGAGAGGCTGGTACGGCTGCTGCTGGAGGAAGACAAGCTCACAGAGATCCGTATGCTGGACATACATGTCCGACCACAACTCATACAGTGTCTGGAAGGTAAATACTATACCAGCTCTCCTTTTTTTCTCTCTCACTATTAGGGTTAGTGTAAATATTGATATTTTACAACTTTTCTTTGGTTTGTTTCTTCTCTGATTGGTTTGTTGTCAGAGATCAGAGGGGACACGCTGGTAAGCGTATTTGAAGGGGACATTAGTGATAGTGAGCTGCTGAGGAGAGCGTGCAAGGGAGCATCGCTGGTCTTCCACACTGCGTCCCTCATTGACGTCACCGGGAAGGTGTTATACAGTGAGCTTCACAGGGTCAACGTCAAAGGTATGATCAGATTTGACTGAAGCTTTGGGTTGAGATTGGCAGCAAACCTGAGTGAAATAAACATGTCTAATACTTTCAAATACTTGAGCTGCTCTTGAAAACGGAATTGACCCTGCTGATGTACTCATTCATCTGATATCTTTCTCAGGAACCCAGCTCCTTCTGGAGACGTGCGTCCAGGAGAATGTGGTGTCCTTCATCTACACCAGCAGCATCGAGGTCGCCGGCCCCAACGCCAACGGAGACCCCATCATCAACGGTGATGAGAACACACCCTACACATGCTCCCTAAAGTTCCCCTACAGCAAGACCAAGAAGGAGGCCGAGCAGGTCACCCTGCAAGCCCAGGGTGAGGTGCTCCAGAATGGGGGCCGGCTGGCCACCTGCGCCCTCCGACCCATGTACATCTATGGAGAGGGCTGCCGTTTCCTGCTGGGCCATATGGGAGACGGGATTCGGAACGGGGATATGTTGTACCGTACCTCCCGCCCGGAGGCCCAGGTGAACCCTGTATACGTGGGGAATGCGGCCCTGGCCCACCTCCAGGCTGCCCGTGCCCTGCGAGACCCCCAGCGGAGAGCCGCCATCGGAGGGAACTTCTACTACATCTCAGATGACACGCCGCCTGTCAGCTACTCTGACTTCAACCATGCTGTGTTGTCGCCGCTGGGCTTCAGCATCCAGGAGAAGCCTATCCTGCCCATCCCAGTCCTCTACCTCCTCTGTTTCCTCATGGAGATGCTGCAGATACTGCTCTGCCCCTTCAAGCGCTTCACACCGCCCATAAACCGGCAGCTCCTCACCATGCTGAACACGCCCTTCAGCTTTTCCTATCGGAGGGCTCAGAGGGACATGGGGTACGCTCCACGGTACAGCTGGGAGGAGGCACGCAAGCGGACCATGGATTGGGTGGCTTCCCAGTTACCCAAGGAGAGAGAGAGAATAAAGGTTAAATAATTGCCCCACGATCTGCTAATAACACATAACATATAGCTCACCATCCCCAGTCCAAGTGTCTAATCCTCATTACTGCACTCTGTAAAAGTTGATATTAAAGTTGTGTGAAAACCAATCTCTGAACATGTTCTTTCCCGGTCTGTTCTCACTTATGACCACTCAGCCAGACCCATTTGATTTCATCAGAAATAGATGGAGACTGACACTGTATTGTCAATCCCAGACACAATAGGCCTACATGTCCTTGACCTTGTTCTCCAGAGAGGAGGATTCTTTTCTTCAATAAAAGCTGAACAGTCTGATTAGGGTTGCAGGTCCATCTATATAGTCACATGGATGAGTATAAGGGTAAGTCTGAATCCATTGCTGAAATGAACTCACCATGAGACACAGTGAGAATGTCACCCTCAGACAGCCAGAGTTTAGTATTAAAAGAAACAGGTATTGATCACCAGTGAGGTCATGGATTCAAAACCCCCCATATAGACTAAACACTGGGTCCTAAACAACACACTGACGATCGACTGGAGCAGGAGAGGTATGTGGGTGCGTTTTCATAAGGCTAGTTTACTGTGCCAGCTGAGCTTTGCGAGAAAGCAGGGAAGGAAATTCTCCCAACCCCCCATCTCTGTTACTGTGTAACTAACTATTTCAATGCCAGGCATTGTGAAATAACGTTGTATTCAACTTCATTCTCTTAAGTAGATTCCTGCCCTTTTGTGGCCACTGTTGACCGGTAGAGGGTTGAATGACATTTCTAGAACCAAAGTGAGTTATTGCATAGCTACAAGGACTGCTGAGAGGGAAAAGAGAGTTTCCAAAGCTAAGGATCTGAGGCACAGTTCACCAACACATTTCACCAAACTATCTGGTAAAGCCAAGTTACTATTCTTGATACTCTTCTTTCAAGACAATGGGCTGGAAACTGAAAACAGTGCAAACTATTCTCAGTATTCTAGCCTTCTACATTACATTTGCAGTCGGTAAGTACAACTCATCTCTATTGCAGAAGCTTCTTCCTAATATTATTAAATTAATATACTAACCTTCCTCTAAGCATATTTATTATAGCATATGCTATGTCACTGTCGATGTAAAGAAGATTTTATTTTGTGCAAATGGTGCATTTGTTGTTGTTGTTGGTGTTGTTCTCCAGGTTCTTTATGGACATTTCTCCTCTGAACCTGCAGGGGAAGATGAGGAGCCCAGATCAGAATGTGCTGACTTCAACAACATGACCTGGCTGGAGTACCATCAGCAGGGCAGCAAGCTACAGGTGCAGTACCTGCTCTTGACACGGAAGAATACAGACTGTGCCAGCCTCTTCAGTCAGGACTTCCTCAGCAACAACACCTACTTCAACTCCTCCCAACCCACCAAGATAATTGTCCATGGATACAGGTAAGGAATAAGGGAGGGAGGTCAAAAACTTGGCAAGGTATATCTATATTCTACACATAAAACGTATAAGTTATCTCTCCCTCCCTCCCAACCTCCACCTCCCCTTTCCTCCCTCCCTCCCAGGGCTCTGGGCAGTAAGCCATCCTGGGTGAAGCAGCTGGCCCAGGCTCTGCTGCGGGTGCAGGATGCCAACGTGGTGGTGGTGGACTGGGTCTATGGGGCCTCACTCGCCTACAACATGGTGGTGGAGAACTACAAGGAGGTGGCCATCCAGATCTCTGTCCTCATCAACCAGCTCCAGGTCAGGGCCTCCTCATTTGTTTATGTTTACACTGACAGCAAATTAAGTTAAAAGTAATGAAAATAAAGGAGGTCTGATGTCTGTCCCACAGAACCATGGATGCAAACTGGAGTCATTTCACTTCATTGGGGTTAGTCTTGGGGCACATGTGTCTGGATTCGTGGGGACCCTGTTCAAGGGCAAGATAGGAAGAATTACAGGTGAGCTCCATCTGTGTCTGACCCATTAACAGTTCCACAGGGCACCTTCTGTCTGCAGAACAGGGCTCAACAGGGCCAGACAGAGACTGGTCACCACAAAGCAGGCCAGTCACTCACAGACCCTCTCATCTCTGCCAATCTGACTGAATTAGGCTTTCAAAGAGAGAGACAGCTCTGGAAAACAACAACAGCTGATATTGAAAGGCAGTGAGCTGAATTTGTGAAAGAGGGAGACGTTACCCTTCTGAAGTCACACAACGACACAATAATACATATGATTGTCTGTCTGTACACTATCGCTGATGTTTTTGTCTCAGTAGAGGCCTTCAGCGCTGTGATATGAAGTAGTCTGAATACTTTAGGGCAGTAGTTCACAGGCGCTCTGTGTGTGTATATTTGTGTTTGTCATCACTATCGCTGATGCAGTACTCTATCTATCCCCCACTGACCTCTGTATCTCCTGCTGTAGGTCTGGACCCGGCTGGACCCATGTTTAAAAGAGCCGACACGTTTGACCGTCTTGACCCCTCAGATGCACTGTTTGTGGAGGCCATCCACACTGACTCCGACTGTGAGAGAATAGGCTACGCACAAATAATCATTGTTATTGCAAAGAGATTTCTGCTACCATTCCATCTTTTCCTCTTAGGCCTACTCTATTTCAAAAGTCTCACTGTTCACTGGAATGACAATATGACAATGTCCTGGTATCAGCCATTCGACATCAATTATCATCCTTTTCTCTCAGATTTCGGCATCTCCATCTCTGTCGGCCATGCAGACTTCTTTCTAAATGGCGGGATGGACCAAGCAGGTTGCTCGCGCTCCAGGTCTACGTCAAGTAAGACCATTTTGCCGCCAAAATGCTTCATTGGCAAAGAGGCCTAACCTAAGTGTGTATGAATTTCAATATAAACTTCAGACATGTCTTTCAACTTAAACAACTGTTGATGTTTTTTGATTATTCACTAACTAAACAGTAAGCACTATGTTTACTAGCCTATAGGCTATTTAGTGGTAAGCTTCTGGCTACCTGAGAATCTTCGTTTGTGATCAGTTCTTGTCTACTTTCCAGTGTACAGCTATGTGATATGTGACCACATGAGGGCGCTCCACGTCTACATAAGCGCACTGAACGGGACCTGCCCACTGACTGGCATCCCTTGTTCCAGCTATGAGGACTTCCTCAAGGGGCGCTGTTTAGGCTGCCCAGGCAGATGTCCACGAATAGGTAAGGACATCATCAACATTAAACTATTTCCCCAGATATTATACCAACCTGCTGTCTGTGAGTACGTTGGTCATACAAATGTAAATATTATAAATAGCCACCTTTTACATGTAGCCTAGAGTAGACTATGCACAAACTATTTTGATCATGTGTTTGCATGGGATATTTTGGTATTATTCAAACTTCCCAGCACACTTTCCATGTTTACTTTAGTCAGGTTTCACTCAGTGAGAGATAGGGCAACTGTCTGACCTAGCTAGTGTCATGTCTGGTCTGGGCACACTGGCGCTGCTGATGCAGTGACAGACTGATACAGATAAAGCAGTAAATGTACTCTGGAGGCCTTTCATCTGTCATAACTGTGATAGGAATGGCTATTTTACATCTTACTCTCTCTGTCTTTTGTATGTACATGTGTCTTTGTGTGTTTCAGGGTTATTGGAGAACAGTGGTTTAACAGTCTTTCCTCTTCCTCAACCAAAGAAGCTTTTCCTCCTGACAACCTCTGCACCTCCCTTCTGTGGTGAGTAGCCAACATTTACCTCTATGTAAAAACACAGACTGGCTGTCCATCAGATAATTGTTGGATGTTCATTATGCCCACTACTTTGACCCCACAGTTGAATGGTTAAATACAGCAATATCTCATGTGATGATGATCAAGTTACATCCCGTCCCCTCCTCCTCTTCCCCAGCCCATCACATCCTGGTGCAGCTGGAGGTGTTCCTCCTGGACAAGAGTGCTGAAGTGCAGGTGATCCTGAGGACTGGGGGACATCCTGAAACAGAGCAGAGACTCAGGCTGTAGGTACAACCACTAACCCTCACTGTTAAGAGACAAAAAAAAATGTATACACAGCATGATTCACAGCTGTTCACAGTATGATACGTAAACATGGATTATATTCTCAGTAACAGGCATGCTGTGTGTGTGTGTGTTTCAGACAGACAGACGGCACCATGTACAGTAGGGTGATAGCCCACCCAGTGCCACTGTGTGAGATAGACTCCATCCAGCTGAAGAACACTGGAGCGCACTTCTACAGGCAGGGAGACATCCACGTTGTGTCTGTCTGCATATCAGAATTCCCCTCTGTCGGGTATAAGTCCTTTCATCTATTTAACACACATATTTTTTCACACACTTACCTGTTCACCACACACAACATTCCTGTGCATGCATATGACACTGTAACTTATGTGTTTCTCTTTCAGAGAAGTGGAGCCATTGTGTGTGAAGAAGATAAACGTAAGGCGAGGATCTCCATGGAACCATGATTTCGTACAGCTGTGTGAGAATTACTGATGTAGTAAACACACACAGATCCTATGAACCAGCATGTTTCTTTTTCTCTAGCAACCTCCCAATAGTCTGAAACTGTGTCCTTTCTTCATCTCCTTTCCTTTATCATCAATGATGTGGAATGCTTTGATAGGTCTAAGCAGTAAGGAGGAAGCCTATCCTTATAGTTATCATTGGGAATGAAGGAAAGGAAATTAGAAGAGTTTTACTGGGACTAGCTCACGCAGAAACACACACATGCAGCTAATAGCTCCCATTGCAAACAGCTACACACAAACTTTGCCATCCTATAACCCTAGTCATATGTTACTGATGGACCACCTACAGCCAAACAGATTCCAGAACAGTTCCAAACTACTTCTTTACATTTCTTTAATATATTCTAACAGCATTAGTATTGATGTACATAATCATTCCGACGCAGCTGAATGTTACTTTATTCAGAGCTTCTGTTGAAGCAAAACAATAAAAGGGTAACTCTGGAATGTGTGAATTTTGTCTGTACTCAAGGGCTTAACTCTCTGAGTTCTGATAAGCAGGGGTGAGCAACATATTCAGCAACAAATGTGCAACTGTGATAACTGATTTTGAGTGCCTCGTGATGATAAACTTGGAGACTATTATTTCTGACAGAGGATGAAGGAGAAATGACAGGAATGCATTTTCACCAAGAGCTTTATCAAGAAACATTGGCCCCATGAAAATATATGTATATGTAGTCCCATTTTTATTTACAAAAACATAACACTCTTGTTCTATGTTAATGACTAAATAAATGTACAATGTGTGAGACGTCTCACATTCACATAAACAAAAGCCTGTTCAATTTGGAATTGTGTTTTGGAAAATGTGAGTATGAAGATAAATCCCCTTCTAGCATGCTGTCTGTCAAACTTTATTCTCTCAGATTATGTCTGCACAAACAAACACGATTAACGTGCCCCTAGCTAGCCAACCCAACCTCGGTTGTTAAAAAATAAAATACACATGATTGCTTTAATGTTGAATCATAATCCTATCTAACACAATATCCACATCAAAAGGCTTTCCATCCAGATGAATGGGAGACATGTGAGTGAAATAATAAAAAGAGGTCTGTGACCTTAACTAATAAATTCAGATTTATAACATAATTCTTTCCAGTGTCCAGGGTTTCACTCTTTCCTATATTGTCACGCACAGATGACACCAGAGGAAGTGAGGTAAGGTGAGAGAGTGGGATTTGGTGTTGGGGAGGTCTGATTCCACCCAGGGCAGTGATGGTTGTGTTCCAGGTCATCTTTTTTGCAGTCGCACTGCTCATCTCAGAAGAATGCTAAATGATATTAATGTGGTTCCTGAGATGTTAAACACTTTGCCAGGTGTTGGGACATCTGATAATCTGCATAGCCTGACTGTAAAAAGATTTCCTGGAACGTGTCCACTGTTTCCAATCCGGTTGAAACCATCACAGCATAGAGGTGTCCGGTAGGGGCCAAGGGAGCTCTCCCTCTCTGGTATCGCAATGGTAGACTCCCAGTGGTTTCCTCTCCTGTGGAATCAACTGAGAACACCGGTCATTGACAACTGGTCAGTCTATCATGAACTGTCAAGAAACACAAGCTGAACTGTTACTACGGCAACATACCTAATGGCAGGCAGTTCATATTCACCTTGTCCAAGTATAGAGAGTGTTTAATCTTCCCCTAAATGTTATGTACACGCCTTACAGCTCAAATACAGTATAGTGTCGGGTTGCAAGATGATCTCACAACAAAAGCTCCCATTGGTCGAATTACATTGGCATAGTCTTCACATTCCTGACACTCGAACTGGTTAACAGTGAGAGATGAGGGATATATTGACCTGTGATGTGACACTTACCTGGTTTCCATCCAACCATTTAATGCGAATGAATTACTTGACGCATGAAAAAAGTCACAAATAGGAAATAGGAAATGCCGATACAATTTTATAAATGTCGACAGAATTTGTTCGTTTGACATGGTGGGATCTTTTTGTGTAAGTAAAATTAATTATGCGAGAAATGGCTACAGATTAAATCAGTTATGTATTTCACAGCCAACTGGGCACAGACATCAGTTCAAAGTCTAGTTATGATTTACATTTGGTTGAGTTGTCAACTAACGTGAATTCAACATGAAATCAACAAAAAATATCAGTTTTCCATGTTGATTTAATCTTTTTTTTTTATGACGTGGAAACAATGTTGATTCAACCATTCTTTGCACAGTGGGAGGGTGGTTAAAGTGCACGGTGATGAGCTTGCTGCTCCTTTCCAATAAATATCGAGGGTCTTATTCTGGTGACATAATGATCATGCTTGGCTGTCATTTGACAAAAAAATGATCTCGCTATTATCCATAATAATCTCATCATGTAAGTAGCCTGCCCGCACTTCATCTGCGAGCTGCTGGATGGAGCACATGTGTCAAGATCAGAGTGGGCATATTTGCTATATAACACAACAGTTTTTGTGAACAAAACCATCAGCAGAGATAAAAATACAATAGAAACCCATTTAACTTTATTTAATATGCACAGCCTTTTATCCACAATAAATTTGTTTGATGGAAACATCTCTGGTGGGAGAATCTTTTATGCAGATTTTAGGATATTCGCATGAAAATCTGTCGCCAATTGGATGGAAACCTAGCTAATGATAGTGGAGTGATGGGCTGTTCTCTAAGCGTGTCTGGTCTCTGCTTTCACATGATCCACATCCCTCTCCCCTCTTTCATACCTCACCCCTCTCGAAACCTCAACCCTCTGCTTGCCGTAGCCACTGGCTAACTGACCATAGACTGTACATGAAGGTCAGCAGCTATTACAATGACAGCAGAGCCAGAGCCCTCCACCCTCTACCCAGCAACTATCCTCGAATCCAACCCCCCTCTCCGCCCGAAACACGATCTGACCCGCGATTGGGTCAGGGAGGATTTTGGGATAGCTAGGGAGGGGGCAGTGGGTAGGCACGTGGATTAAGTGCATGGCACTGAATCTCTGGCTGCCAGGATATCCCAAAAGTTTCCAACAGGCTCTAATCCTTGTCAGACAAAAACACACAGCTGACTGCCAGCATCACACCCCCACCCTGCTGTCTCCCCTTCCTGTTCCAAACTACAAACCTCCAACATACATACAGATGGTACCCCATCTGTCTGAACCAACATAAGCTATCAGGGTCACTGTGAGGTAAACGGCTTTGTAAACGGTTTCATAAACTGTAGCACAAAAGTATCTTTCCTCTGGCCTGAATCCAGGCAGAAAAGGGCAGTCTAACCTAGGTAAACGAACACAATCCAAACACACACACTCTCCACCCATCCTCAGCAGGACGTTAGCTACTAAGAGGGCAGGCCACATACTGGGAGAGGAGTGAGGGAGAAGCTGCAATATACACTCCCCTACATATTTATTTGGACAGTGAAGATCAAACTTTAAATTTGGCTCTATATTCTAGCATTTTGGATTTGAGATCAAATGTTTTCTACAGTGCATTCGGAAAGTATTCAGATCCCTTGATGTTTTCCACATTTTGTAACGTTACAGCCTTATTCTAAAATGAATTACATTGTTTTTTCCCCCTCATCAATCTACACACAATACCCCATTATGACGACAAAAAAAAAAGTATGTTTTAATTTTTTTTGCAAATGTATTAATAATAAAAAACTGAAATAATACATTTTCCATAAGTATTCAGACCCTTTACCCAGTACTTTGTTGAAACACCTTTGGCAGCAACTACCACCTCGAGTCTTCTTGGGTATGATGCTACAAGCTTTGCACCCCTGTATTTGGAGAGTTTCTCACATTCTTCTCTGCAGATCCTCTCAAGCTCTGTCAGGTTGGATGGGGAGCGTCGCTGCACAGCTATTTTCAGGTCTCTCCAGAGATGTTCAATCGGGTTCAACTCGGGGCTCTGGCAGGGCCACTCATGGACATTCAGACACTCGTCCCAAATCCACTCCTGTGTTGTCTTGGTTGTGTGCTTTGTTGTCCTATTAAGAGGTGAGCCTTCGCCACAGTCTGAGGTCCTGAGAGCTCTGGAGAAGGTTTTCATTAAGGATCTCTCTCTACTTTGCTCAGTTCATCTTTCCCTCAATCCTGAATAGTCTCCCAGTCCTTGCCGGTGAAAAACATCCCCAGAGCATGATGCTGCCACCACTATGATTCACTGTAGGGACGGTGCCAGGTTTCCTCCAGACGTAACGCTTGGCATTCAGGCCAAAAATAGTTCAATCTTGGTTTCATCAGACCAGAGAATCATATTTCTCATGGTCTGAGAGTCCTTTAGGTGCCTTTTGGCAAACTCCAAGTGGGCTGTTATGTGCCTTTTACTGAGAAGTGGCTTCCGCCTGGCCACTCTACCATAAAGGCCCGATTGATGGAGTGCTGCAGAGATGGTTGTCCTTCTGGAAGTTTCTCCCATCTCCACAGAGGAGCTCTGTCAGAGTTACCATCGGGTTCTTGATCACCTCCCTGACCAAGATCCTTCTCCCCCGATTGCTCAGTTTGGCCGGGCGGCCAGCTCTAGGAAGATTATTTGTGGTTGCAAACTTCTTCCATTTAAAAATTATGGAGGCCACTGTGTTCTTGGGGACCTTCAATGCTGCAGAAATGTTTTTGTGCCCTTCCCCAAATCTGTTCCACGACACAATACTGTCTCAGGGCTTCATGGACAATTCCTTCGACCTAATGGGTTGAGTTTTGCTCTGACAACTGTGGGAATTATATAGACAGGTGTGTGGCTTTCCAAATCATGTCCAATCAATTTAATTTACCTCAGGTGGACTCCAAGTTGTAGAAACATAAAGGATGATCAATGGTGGCCTGCCAAGTGGCGCAACGGTCTAAGGCGTTACTACAGACCCGGGTTCGATACCGACCTGTGACGCAACCGGGAGAATGGAAACTGGCTCTAACCAGAATGGAAAGAGGAGTGGGAGGCCCCGGTGCACAACTGAGCAAGAGGACAAGTACATTAGAGTGTCTAGTTTGCTGCCTAGAAGGCCAGCATCCCGGAGTCGCCTCTTCACTGTTGACATTGAGACTGGTGTTTTGCGGGTACTATTTAATGAAGCTACTAGTTGAGGACATGTGAGGTGTCTGTTTCTCAAACTAGACACTCTAATGTACTTGTTCACTTGCTCAGTTGTGCACCTGGGCCTCCCACTCCTCTTTCTATTCTGGTTAGGGCCAGTTTGCACTGTTCTGTGAAGGGAGGAGTACATAGCGTTGTACGAGATATTCAGTTTCTTAGCAACTTCTCGCATAGAATAGCTTTAATTTTGAGCCTGTAATCAAATCCACAAATGTTGACCAGACCGGACACGTCGCGTGAGCGAGCGTCGCAAAATAAATTTAGAAATCCATGTTATTCAATTATTGCACCCACACTGCTCGCGGACGAACATATGCGTTGCCAAGGGCTAAAATAGAGCTCATTCCTATTTCTGACGCAGATCGCGCTGCAAGTCCTGCCTCTCCCATCTCCTCATTGGTTTATAGAAGCAGGTACCTGCGTGCCATCTCCTCATTGGTTATACCCACGTGGGTGATTGAAAGACTAACTGTTTTGCCGGTAGTCGTGGTAATACAATGAAAGTTTAGATGCGATCACCATATAAATTAAACGATGAAAAAGCCTGGAAGTACGAGAGATGACTAGAAACGATTCGGTTGGCCGTTTTATGTGTGGATTAATTGTCAGAGTAGAGGTCCTTGTGCATTTCAGGTAAAATAACAACTCAATGTTTATATCCCAGGACAAATTAGCTACCAACAGCAAGATAGCTAAATAGGACAAATTAACGTTAGCTAGCAAGTGCAAGCTAACTAGCTAAATTGCCATAGATGTTTAATACTTTTCGACCTGTCCCCAAATTAATGTAATTGGTTCAGAGTTTGTTTTGATATTTTATCCTGCGTTTCATGATCGCGTTTGGTGTGGGGGGGGGGCAAAATACATTCATGCACGATGGCGCACGCACGCAGCCGGTTTGGGTTCCGTGTGATGCTCCAGATACTCAACTAGTCTATAGAAGGCCAGTTTTATTGCTTCTTGAATCAGAACAACAGTTTTCAGCTGTGCTAACATATTTGCAAAAGGGCTTTCTAATGATCAATTAGCCATTTAAAATGATAAACTTGGATTAGCTAACACAACGTGCCATTGGAACACAGGAGTGATGGTTGCTGATAATGGACCTCTGTACGCCTATGTAGATATTCCATTCAAAATCAGCCATTTCCAGCTACAATAGTCATTTACAACATTACCAATGCCTACACTGTATTTCTGATCAATTTGGTGTTATTTTAAATGGACAAAAAAATTGCTTTTCCTTCAAAAACAAGGACATTTCTAAGTGAACGGTAGTGTATGTAAATAAGGTATTTCTGTTTTGTTTTTATATATATACATTTGCAGACATTTCTAAAAACCTGTTTTCACTTTGTCATTATGGGGTATTGTGTGTAGATTGATGAGGAAAAACAATTATTTTATCAATTTTATAATAAGCCTGTAATGTAATAAAATGTGGAAAAAGTCAATTGGTATGAATAGTTTCATAATGCACTGTATGAGGAGACGGTACAGAATGTCACCATTTATTGGAGGGTATTTTCATATGTATCTGTTTTACCGTTTCGAAATTACAGCACTTTATGAATCTGTCCCCCCCATTTGAAGGTGTCATAAGTATTTGGACAAATTCACTTATAGTGTATTAAATTTAGTCAAAAGTTTGGTATTTGGTCCATATTCTGAGCACACAATGACTACATCAAGCTTGTGTCTCTACAAACTTGGATGCATTTGCAGTTTGTTTTGGTTGTAGGCTACCCTGCCACTAGGCTACCCTACCGTGAAGCATGGTGGTGGCAGCATCATGCGATGGGGATGATTTTCAGCAGCAGGAACTGGGACACTGGTAAGGATAGAGCAATGAATGGAGGCAAATATAGGCAAATCCTTGATGAGAACCTGCTTCAGAATGCAAATAACAGACTGGGGCAAGGATTTACCTTCCAACAGGACAAGGACCCCAAGTTTACAGCCCAAGCAATGCTGGAATGGCTTCAGAACAAGAATGTGAAAGTCCTTGAGTGGCCCAGCCAAAGCTCAGACTTAAATCCCATTGAAAATCTATGGAAAGACTAAGATTGCTGTTCAGCGCCACTCCCCAACTATTTTAAGAGCTTGAGAAAATCTGCAAGGAAGAATGGGAGAAAATCTCAAAATCAAGATGTGGAAAGCTGATAGACACCCAAGACAACTCAAAGCTGTAATCGCCGCCAAAGGTGCTTCTACAAAGTATTGACTCAGGGGTGTGAATGCATATGTAAATAAGATATTTCTGTCATTAATTTTCAATATATTTGTAAACATTTCTTAAAACATGTTTTCACTTTGTCATTATGAGGCATTGTGTATAGATTTGTAAGGGGAAAAAATCTAAACCATTTTGAATTCAGGCTGTAACAAAATGTGGAACAAATCAAGGGGTATGAATACTTTCTGAATGCACTATTTGCCACTAACTTTCTCACAATTCATTTATGATTATCCGTAATCATGGAGGCATCCACATTAATGTAGAGGTGTTCAGAAACATATTCTATTCCTATTTACACTCATAGGTGACTCAAATTACAACATTATTTACCATTCATTTCTATTGGGCACAACATAATCCAAAAACACAACCAAAACTAATTGCAAATGCAGCCAACAAGTTTGTAGGGTCATGAGCTTGATGTAGTCATTGTGTGCTAGGAATATGGGACCAAATTTAATACACTATAAGTGGATTTGTCCAAATACGTATGACACCTTCGAATGGGGGGACTAGAAACATAAAGTACTTTCATTTCTAAACGGTAAAACAGATATGTATGAAAATAGCCTCAAATAAAAGGTGGCATTCTGTACTGTCACCTCATAAAACATTTGATCTCAAATCCAAAATGCTGGAGTATAGAGCCAAATTAAAAGTTTGCTTCACTGTCCAAATAAATACGCAGGGGAGTGTACATGTAAAGAATTAGAACAGCTAAAGTTTTGGGGGTGGAGAGTTTGAGGCTTCAGATCTACATTGAGATGGAGTGAAGGTAAACTTTAGAAAGAAGAGACAGAGGCCTTTGGGGTTGGGTGGGTACTCAAGAGGCGAGGTGTCCCAGTTCTGCCAACTCTTTGATCAATCCAATGTTCTTCCTCTCAGGCTCATTCATTTTTACCAGAAAATGTATCGATTTTACTAACTCACTCCCTAAACTTTCATATAATTTTAGAAGCCGAAAGAGCAAGCAGTGCATAGCCTCTGTATAAAATAGATTGAATATGTAAGATAACAAACAGAAAATCATTGCAAAATTGAAATTAGGTACTTTACCACATGGCATGGCCAGTTCAAAGCTGGATTAGTGAGTGGACACAGCAAGTAAAACACACACGCAACCCCTGCCCAGCCCACCCTCTCACTGCACACAGGTGTACTTACATGTATCTTAAGTAGTGGCCCAGTGTGTTAGCTCCAGCAACCTGCCATCTACCTCAAATAATCCCTCTCACTCCCATAATCCATTAAGGACCCGGTCATATCCGCAAAG
This sequence comes from Oncorhynchus nerka, assembly GCF_034236695.1. Lineage (NCBI taxonomy): Eukaryota > Metazoa > Chordata > Actinopteri > Salmoniformes > Salmonidae > Oncorhynchus > Oncorhynchus nerka. The sequence goes on along the minus strand of NC_088398.1, from coordinate 62,888,478 downwards.
TCTTCTAGGACCAGGCTGGTAGAGTCCTCACCAGATGGCATCTCCATGTCTGAGGGCTGGCGCTGGGATGGTTGGCAGGGGTTGGCCGAGATGGGGTGGGGGTCTTCTCTCGGATCTGCAGCCGGGGGGTTGGGGGTGTTGGAGGCTCTGACCTCTGGTAGGCTGGAACCGGGTCCACATCTACCACTGCTGCTTCCTGCTGTTCCACTGGGGCTACCTGGTCTCTGGCACTCCCACTACCAATGCCGCTATAGACCTCCCCCTCGCTGCCCAGGGAGGAGGGGGCCAGGACGTGGTAGAGGCTGGGCAATCGGATGTCGAGGCGCACGCCGCTCTTCACGAAGAGCTTGTCGTTGAGTGAGTAGAGCTTGTCGGCGATGTCACTACCCAGCATGATGGAGAAGAGGCGGGCAATGTAGCGCTCCTTGGACAGAAGCATGTAAAGGCGGCACCGACGCCATGAGATGTAGCGGCAGTCCGTCTCCGCTGTCAGGGTCACCTGAGGTTTAGGGTGATAGATGGTCAGGGGTGAGAGTGAAGGGAAAGGATGAATGTTCATAAATCAATTAATGACTGGATGAATGAATAGCGAGCATTTGTCCAGTACCTGAAAGTTCCCCTCTTCGTTGGGTCGGAGAGACTCCCACTCAGGAGAGTCCAGGAACTTGTGGGGGAAGATGTAATGGAGGAATTGTCCATCCAGAGACACACGGATCCTACCAAGGAGAGCAGGAAAGGACAAGATTAGTAAGAGAGAAGGAGAAGGGAGAACGCATTGATAGGTGATGATGAGAGAAGTGAGAGAGGGAGAAGATGCACATAACTAGACTTGATCCAAAACCTTGAAACAAGTTAACATGAATATCTCTGTCCTTAACCTCAAAACTCAAGGGAAGTGAACCAAGAGAGAAAAACATCTATTCTTGGTTTACAAGTCACAGACATTCCCTCAGTGCTCTTTCAGGTATGACTTCATGTTTATGGCATTCATTTGAAGTCAGTGAAACCTGGAATTGTTAGTCATAAAAATGGCATAAACAGACGTCATCTTATAACAACAAATGTTATTTGCGAACAATAGTTAGCTATCCCGGTGTATGAACATTTAATTTTAGAGGTCGTATAGGAGTTAGTTTACTGTGTTGGTACACAACCTCAGGAGAGCACCAAATATAAAGCTATCACAACAACTTAGCAGCAGCCACCAGACCTGGGTGAAATACATCATATTGTTTAAATGACTTGAACAGCGCTTCATTTAATTTGCCTGGTACAATGGAACCAATGGTTTAGTCCCAAATGAGCTAAATCAGGTACACCTCAAATACTTGAAAGTAAAGTATTTGAGCCAGCTCTGGCACCCTGCCACTAAGGGGAGCAAGTACACTACAGTGAGTCAGTGACACAAATACTCTGTATTTTACAAATGTCTGGGGCTGGGTATAATATAACCACACCTTCCCAAACCCAACATACACACGTTAAATTCAATCTTAGCCAACAAGCAACGGAGTCACTCCTTAGGACACATGACCTCTTGAAAGTGTTCCATGTTTAATTATATCGTTGGTAAGTAATATCCCTCTCTCAGGTTTCCATGAGCCCTAGTTTGGGTCATTGTTGTTGTTTGACAGACAGATCAAGAGACAAAGCACTATGTGGGGAATAGAACACTAACCACACTCAGAACATTAACTAGGAACACTCAAAACAACATGACAATCTGACATCAGTAATTTAACTCAACTACAATTTACTGTTACTCCAGCAACTTAACTAAAACAAGACTCCAGTCTTTTCCCATATCTACAGTAGCATACTACCAAGAATGAACACTGGAATTGGGACTTACACTGGAATGTACACCTTTCCCTCACTCACCTCCCAGACAGCAGAAAGGAGAGCTGGTCGATGGGCGTCTTGCCCTCCACCGCATACGTCTCCTCTACCCCTAGTGCTAGCACTTTGTTCTCACAGGCCCCCACAATATCTTTGAACACCTGTACGGGAACGTCCAGGGGCTGGTAGACGGCTGAGTAGAGGGCCAACAGCTCCTCGCTGGCCAGGCCATCCTGTTGCAGCCTGTATACGAGGTGGCAGATCTGGAGCACACAGGCCACCAGCAGTAGCAAGTTCCAGGTGAACACATCCACCCCACACATGGTCATCCAGCCCCACAGGGCCAGGCAGGTGAAGGCAATCGTCAGGAAACCAAATATGAATAGGCAGCCGTAGGCGCCGCTGCCTCCCATGTATCCCAGGAACAAGACGGTGTTGCCCAGGTGGTAGAAGGCCCCCTCAGTGTTGTTGGTCCAGCCATCGCATGGTGGATGGCCGTAGAGAACCGCCTCCAACAGGGTGGAGTTGTCTGCACACATGGTAAGGGAGGCTGTTATTCCAAACCAAACATCTAGTTGTTCAATAAGTTTTAAAAATGTGTTATATTCCAAAGTTTACAAAAGATACCAGAGGTCAAAGCTGGTAGAAAAAGGTTGTCCTCCACTAAATCTTGAAGTTTTTGTTGCTTTATCAGTGAGACTGAACAATTGTCACTGGAGTTGGTCTATTTCTCAAAAGTTCAGTCAAAACTGAGAAAACGTTGAAAAAGATTGTTCCCTTTTCCCTTACATACAGCTGGAGTACACGATGTGTCTTTATTCGGTTATTACACCATAAACACAATTGGAATGGATTTCTCACATTGTGCGTCTCTCCCTCCCTCTCGTCCCTTCAATGATTTGTCTATAGATTTTCTATTTCTCCTCACCCATTTGTTTGCTCTGGAGTGCGCACAGTTGGCAGCAGAGAGAGAGAGAGAGAGAGAGGAGAGAGACCCCTAGAAAGATAACCATGTTTGGAATTGAAACCCAAGGAGTACAGCCACAGACAGAAAGCAGACCAGCTACTTAACATAACACTGCTGGAGAGAGGGAGGAGTGAGAAGTGACAGAGTTTATTTGTCACATGTGCAGAGCAGCAGATGTAATTGCAGGGTACAGTGAACATTTTATGCTCCGGACTCTCCTGGGTGCATATAGAGGGGCTCTGGTCATGCCTCCAGGTAAGTCACACCAAGAAGAACTCTCCCTTCGGCCAGACCTAAACAATGTTTTCACCAGAATCACCATTTGCCCCTAAACCTCACTGGGCTAGAGAGGGGCTCTGTTGGGTGCATATTTAGAGATCCTGAAATAGGTAGAATTACAGAGTAGATCAGGTTTACATAATGAACCCCCTTCCCCCATAGTTGACAACCATGCCCAGTCAGAGGACTAGTCCAAGTGTCACTGGAATAGGGGTCGGGTGAAGTGAGTGGCTTTGATCATACCCCTTGGGATATCGAGACACAAAAAGTTGTCAAGACTAGAATGTGCCTTCACACCACATAAGATGCATCCATTTGCTCTGACCTCTGCTGTTAAAAAAATAATACATTAAAAGGTAAAGAATATTCCAGAGTGGACTTTTCCTTTATTTAAATATATGGCTTTTGGAACCCAGCACCCCAATACTTTCTACCACAAACATTTGAGCACACGAATTCCTTTTAAGAATTCAGATGTGCCAAGTTTTGGCTGGAGCAGAAGTTATTATAAGCCAAAGTGCATACCAGAGCAGTTGTCACCAGTCAGCAGAACATCAAAGGACCGTAATACCAGGACGTTTTTGCAGGGTGACAGGAAGTATAGCCGGCCTTTTTGTAGTTATGTATAATCATGTATAGTTGTCTATGGTTTAGCATAAAATTAGGATAATATTGCATCCCTAACACTTCCTACCTGTACAATTAATTCAATTGCTTTTCATCCTGCCATATAAAATCAAGTACTCGAGTCAAATTGCATAGGATATTTATGTCACTCAAATCAGCAGAACAACATTCACATAATTCTGAAATTCAGAGCATTAAAAAACATGTCACTCAGTGGAACATATCTTCCATCATGACCATCTGTGCAGCGATCACATCTTCCTTTCATGTTGAGGTATAAATAAAAACACAAGGAATATCCCAGGTCCCTTTAAGACGGCCAGCCAGCAACAACACTGCAAGAGGAGAACATTAGTGTCAACTTCAACAGAAATAAAATGAATACTGATCAGAAGATTGAAAAACAATGGTAATCTACACACGCCTGTCCCCAATCCTGATGCAAGCATCATTTATATAATTTACATTTAAGTAATTTAGCAGACGCTAAGAGCATCATATAGTAGTGAATGCATACATTCACACTTTTCCCCCCCTTCCATATTGGTCCCTGTGGGAATCGAACCCACAACCCTGGCGTTGCAAGCACCATGCTCCAACAACTGAGCTTCACGGGACCTCCTTCAAGTCAATCCCAGAGAAACAAGTCCTGCACCAACACCAAAAGTTCTTTGCTGCCATCCATAAATAAACAACAGCAGTTGTTCACATCAGCAGTTTGATCAACTTTAGCAGAAAAGACAAAGGGTAACATGACCCTACAGAGGACAGTGAAAAACATGCAAAAGACAGGTCTGCAGTCGTTGAGTCACTGCAAAGCTGAACTGCAGCATACAAGTAAAATCACTGGAGGATCCATGATAAACCAGACAAGCAAATTCAATACATACCTCCCTCTAGTGCCACACCCACTCCTATTGCAATGAGCTGCATCTAGGACATAATGTTCGTTTCACAACACAAGAGGCTAAATTAATATGAGAGTTCTGCTCCCGGGCATGACACTTACCAATGACTCATTATATAAAGTTATATTAAATCTTGAATCCAAGCGCCCTCATACAATCCTTATGTGCCTCGATGAGATCTGTGCAACTTTCTTCGCCCTTCTCAATGATGCTGAAACATAGGAAATTGTCATCAGCAACTGCATACTCCAAAAACAAAGAGTCCACGAAATACGTTCACTTTACAAGAATGCAATTCAAGTTCAAAGAAATTGTAAACATACCACGCATCCCTAACTTTCTTCGTCTCTGGGCACGCACAACAGGGTTTCATTGGTTTCTTCTCCTTGCCCTCAATTGCAACGGGCTCGACGCTGGCAGCAGATATGGTGGACATTTTTCTGGCTGTAACGAAGTGAAAATTGGGGACTATAAACGGGGAAACAACGTAGCGAGTCTCTTTGCACGAGGGGATACTGATACATGCATTATTAACATTCCTAAATATATTATAGTAGCTGCCAATTTGATGGCAACATTGTAGCTAGCTATTAACTCAATACTAACACTTTCCTATAGTAGCTGTCAGTTTGTGTTAGATTAACTAGCTATCTATAATATCACGTTGAAGTTAAAATTCCAAAATCATAGCCAACTAAGTTAGCTCTTTGCTAGGAAACCCCAAACCATCCAACCTGTGAAAGAATGGGCTCTGGCTTATAAAACACACGTCCGGGATGCTAGCTATAGCCGACCAGCTAACAACTACTGTTAGCTAGATGTTGGAAAAATATCACTCATACTGAAAACTCGTACAGTTCTCCCACAACGTTTATTAACGAACAGCACACTTGTGGAAATAATACTTTATGTAACATACTTAACTAGCTGGTAAGCCCTCTTGCACAGCGACTCCGATTCACGTATGTCCTACTCTGTCCTTCCTTATACAACATGGTTGAACCAGGCATGTCTTTAAATGGCTGCGCTAAGTTTCTGGGACATGCAGTTTTAATTTCCGAGCTGCAACAAATTGAATTGACAAGTGTAGGCCATTCTGCACTTATCCTGTATAAATATCCGAAATGGAATTCCATTATGTGGTGTTGACGTTCTCATGCACAAACATTGTGGAATGGTTTAGACTTAATTTTCCAATGAGGAAATTTAATTTAGGCCTATGGTAACAGTATAGACTTTACGTCCGTTCCCTCGCCGAGGTCGAACCAAGGACGAATCTCTGCACACGTCAACAGTCACCCTCGAAGCATCGTTACCCATCGCTCCACAAAAGCCGCGGCCCTGGGGAACCACTACTTCAAGGTCTCAGAGCAAGTGACGTCACCGATTGAAACGCCACTAGCGCGCCCCACAGCTAACTAGCTAGCAATTTCACATCGGCTACACATACATGCTTTACCTGGATCGCGTTCAGCAGGACGCAACATTTTGTTAAATTCAGATATAAATATGCTATGTAGAGTAAGGAATCACGTCCATAGCATTTATATCTGCAATGGCTGTGTTGGAAAGCGTCAAAACTGTATAGAGCAGCACAGTGGAGGGGTCTTAATACCCATAAAACCTAGCGGTCAAACAGGGAAATGGTTCCAATCGTTTATACACCATTCATTTTTCCCATTGGCGATTTTAGAAGTACTTAAAATAAGGTCTGTGTTTTGTGTAGGCTTACCATGGCGTGACGTTCTGATAACCATGTAAATCTCTCCCAGACAAGGTAACTTTTATCAATATATTCAGCTTCTAATTACTCTCATATTTGAAAATGATACTTGGCATTGAAGTAGACATGCAAGACTACAAATCCCTGCAAGCTCCTGCATGTCATCTCTTGCTGAGACCTTTGCTAAACAGGTATTGTGTCAATTTAAAACTGGCATAAAACAGTTAACAGAATTGTCAAAGACATTTTGCCAATTTATTAATTATTACTTTTAGCTAGCATTAGATTGTTAATCCAGAGATTCTAACCTTTGCGTCGCTTCAGCAGTCTCGTCCAGATCACCATGGTATTTGGAGTTCTTTATGATAGCCACATTAGCAGCTAAATAGCATAATTATTGGGGGGTTAAATACAGCCGAATATATTGATAAAAGTAACCTCGTCCTAGAGAGATTTACACGATTATCAAAACGTCACAGCAGGGTAAGCCTACACAAAACACAGCCCTTATTTGAAGTGTTTCTAAAATCCCCTTTGGGAAAAATGAAAGCTGGAAAAACTATTCAAACCATTTCCCTGTTTGACTGGTAGGTATTATGACCCTATTATAAACTGGGTAGTTCGAGCCCTGAGTCCTGATTGGCTGACAGACGTGTTATATCAGAGTATGACAAAACATATCATACCACGGGTATGACAAATAATATGATCTACAAATAAAAATGAGTATTTATTTACGGTGCATGGTGATTTGTAGATCAGTCAGTTGGCAGTTGCCTGCACTATCGGCTGCAATGTCAAACAAGCCGTGTGTGAACTTTTCAAAGTTCTTGACCTTCATGTCTTAAAGTAATGATGGACTGTTGTTTCTCTTTGCTTATTTGAACTGTTCTTGCCATAATATGGACTTGGTCTTTTACCAACTAGGGGTATGTTCTGTTACCCACCCCTACCTTATCACAACACAACTGATTGTCCACAAATTAACTTTTAACAAGGCACACCTGTTAATTGAAATGCATTCCAGTTTACTACCTCATTAAGCTGGTTGAGAGAATGCCAAGAGTGTGCAAAGCTGTCATCAAGGCAAACGCAGCTACTTTGAAGAATCTCAAATATAAAATATATTTTGATTTGTTGAACACTTATTTGGTTACTACATGATTCCATATGTGTTATTTCATAGTTTTGATGTCTTCACTATTATTCTACAATGTAAAAAATAGTAAAAATAAAGAACAACCCTGGAATGAGTAGGTGTGTCCAAACTTTTGTCTGGTACTGTATATAAGTATAAAATCATTTCTGGGTAATAATTAAGTATCTTACTGTAATAGTTTCCCATTAAAATGGACAAAAATAGTTTTATCAATAAATAATTTTGCTAGGACTGACTGGGAGTGTTCTCAGTGGGGAGAGAAAACGGAAAACTAGCTGTTATTGCCAGATAGTTTTGGAGCACTCTTTGTTATTGGTCTATTAACCAATTTACCACCTGGTGCCAAAACTCCTGCCCATGCAAACATGCTGATTAGAAGGCCCTGTGTAGATTGTATTTTCAACCAGCAGATATCAGGGAATAACACTGATTTTTTTTTTAAATCATCAGCTGTTGTACAATATAATACAAAACACAGAAAAACTGAATTTTGACTGCACAGAGCCTTTAAATGAGCCCCTCCTGTCTCAGCCTCCAGTATTTATGCTGCAGTAGTTTATGTGTCGGGGGGCTAGGGTCAGTTTGTTATATCTGGAGTACTTCTCCTGTCCTATTCGGTGTCCTGTGTGAATCTAAGTGTGCGTTCTCTAATTTTCTCCTTCACTCTTTCTTTCTCTCTCTCGGAGGACCTGAGCCCTAGGACCATGCCCCAGGACTACCTGACATGATGAATCCTTGCTGTCCCCAGTCCACCTGGCCATGCTGCTGCTCCAGTTTCAACTGACCTGAGCCCTAGGACCATGCCCCAGGACTACCTGACATGATGACTCCTTGCTGTCCCCAGTCCACCTGGCCATGCTGCTGCTCCAGTTTCAACTGTTCTGCCTTACTATTATTCGACCATGCTGGTCATTTATGAACATTTGAACATCTTGGCCATGTTCTGTTATAATCTCCACCCGGCACAGCCAGAAGAGGACTGGCCACCCCACATATGCTCTCTCTAATTCTCTCTTTCTTTCTCTCTCTCTCGGAGGACCTGAGCCCTAGGACCGTGCCCCAGGACTACCTGACATGATGACTCCTTGCTGTCCCCAGTCCACCTGACTGTGCTGCTGCTCCAGTTTCAACTGTTCTGCCTTATTATTATTCGACCATGCTGGTCATTTATGAACATTTGAACATCTTGGCCATGTTCTGTTATAATTTCCACCCGGCACAGCCAGAAGAGGACTGGCCACCCCACATAGCCTGGTTCCTCTCTAGGTTTCTTCGTAGGTTTTGGCCTTTCTAGGGAGTTTTTCCTAGCCACCGTGCTTCTACACCTGCATTGCTTGCTGTTTGGGGTTTTAGGCTGGGTTTCTGTACAGCACTTTGAAATATCAGCTGATGTACGAAGGGCTATATAAATACATTTGATTTGATTTGATTTAAATAAGGATGGAAAGTCATTGTAACGTTGTAAAGCTAATTGGCTTTTCTTGTTGTTTTGTGTTATCCAGGAGATCCTGACAGTGATGTGTGCAGCCTTGATGAAAACACGCTCATGTTGAAGAACCGAGACGTCAACTTCCTGAACACCGTTCTCACCCAGCTGCAATTCGAGGTCTTCCAGGAGGCTGACATCATCATCAGGCAGAACACGTCCAGAGACCGCATGTTCTTCATCGAGCACCGCCAGTTCCTGGTGAAGACCGACTTTTTCCAGAAGGAGCTTATTGACGGAGACTACTTTGGAGGTGGGCTGAGAAAAAGATCCCTGGACATGTGTGTCTGTCTCTAGAGTTCAATTTTCTTCATAGAGGAAGACCATGATTAGCTGAACCAGGGCTGGAACAAAAGCCTGCACACTGTAGCTCTCCAGGTCTAAAGTTGGTACAGCTGCTTTGAAATGTAAGTCTGGTCTGACTGCAGCGACTCACTGCTTTGTCTGTCTCTGTCCCACAAAGATCTGCCTCCTGACCAAAGGAAGCGTTTGGCAACAGTGCGAGCTATGACCATCTGCCAGCTCTTATCCCTGCACGCAGACAGCTTCCAGCAGGTCCTACAGGCCTTCCCTAACGTCAGGAAAGATCTGGAGATGACTGCCCAATAGCGCCAAGAGGACCTAAAGAGTGAGAACCTTTTATCTTCATTAAAGCCCCTGCTGCTTTATGTCTCAACAAATGTAATACTCACTCTTCATTCAAAGAATATATACCTTTCTTCTTTTCAGAGGCACAACAACAGAGTGAATCCAAACCTAAAGATATGCAGAGGGAAAACTGAGGAGATAACTGAGTGAAGGGGCCTCGCACAACACCATTCACTAACACTTAGTTTAAAAAACAATGTAGAACCAAACAATGTTACACATTTTTTGTAAATAAAATGAACAGATACTGGTATGCTGTATATTGTAAACTGTGGATTCATTTCTTACATTTAGAATTTTTTTGACAATATAATAAAAACAATTTGAAGAAGAAAATGCTATATCCATTCATATTGTTATGGAAGATTAAAACAAGACTGCATGTGAAAAAAAATCCAACATTCTTCTTGTATACTAAAATACCTTTTTCATAAAGGCAAACCAACACAAGAAAATTCAGTGTAACTTTGGATGTGGCATGTCTTGAAATACATTTTTGATGTACTCAGCAATGGAGGCTGCTGAGGGGAGGACGGCTCATAATAATGTCTGGAACGGAGTAAGGGAATGGCATCAAACACATGGAAACCATGTGTTTGATGTATTTGATACCATTCCACCAATTACGCACCAGCCATTACCACAAGCCAGTCCTCCCCTATTAAGGTGCCACCAACCTCCTGTGGTACTCAGGTTGCATCAAAAATAGAATGCATAAAAATACATTAGGCCAGTCGATTGATATCGACCATGTTATTTGGAATGAGTGTAATTTTGTCTTGACCTTTACTTAAATCGGATTGGCAGGAGTTCATCCTTTTACCGGTTACACTAGTAAGCTTTCATTTCTGACAACACTGTGACCTCGTCTGACCCTCATCAAGCATTTACTGGGAGCTTAGCCAGAAGAAATAGCATTGTAATGTAGTATACAGACATACACAGATCCCATGAGATAGCATCCCAGATAAGTACGTGTGCACAAAACATGTTAAAATACCAAAACCAACAAAAAACAAGAAAGTTGTTAGTCTATAATTTATAACACATTTGCTGTTATAGTTTTAACATGTAACTATTGTCCTGGTTAAATTACTATTTTAAATATTCAATAGTCTACTGTTACCATTACTAAACCTCACCCTGTGCCCTGCTAGTTGTGTAGTTCAGATGACAATAATTGTGATATTCAAAACCACCCATTGTATTCAGTATTAATGTGATCCAGCCTTGTCTTTTAACTGGGCTTGATTCATGCTTGCATGAAGCGGAGATACTGAATAGTTGATGAGCCGGGAGGGAGAGAGAGAGAAAGGATGAGGGAGAGAGCGAGAGAGAGAGAGAGGGGGAGAGGAAAGTCTGGCAGCCGCTCTCCTCCCACCACACCGCCTCAATAAGCCCCGTCCACAGGAGCTGTGATGGAAAATTACCCTGTGACCAAAAAGACAGGTCAGTTTAGAGCAAAGTTAGACTCGACTCTTCAGCAGCCCAGAGAAGGATGGCCAGCGCAGTCAGCTGAACAGAATAACCGTGTGCTGCTTCTGGCATGGAAAACTCCCAAGCCCCTGTCGGCAGACGCACAGCCAGCACCTGTGGTTGGAAAGCTGTCTTTCTGCCTCAGCTGAACAGGCAGTCTCTATCTGTGTACGGCAGCGAGATAGCTGTGGAGAAGGAATGTATACGCCAGCTGCAGAGTGGAGTCTGGGTCATCCACCCATTCAGCCCCATAAGGTATTCTTCTCCAGCTACTGTTTTTGCTGCCTTGGCATTTTGTCTGTCCTAGAACAACACAACAAAGTTAGACCTAAGGGAGGTCTTGGCATTTTTGTCTATCAAAGAACAACACAGCAAAGTTAGAAAAAACAGCAAAGACCTTAGGTATATGCCAAAGAAAACACTAAAAGGTGTTTCTAACAGTGATTCTAAGAAATGCGTGTGTGCATGACTTTAATCATGTACATACCCTTTGTTATTGTGTCTTGTAGGAGTTACTACATCATGTGTATGGTTGCCATCACATTCCTGAATTTGATTGGGATCCCCATGGAGATAGCTTTCTTAGACGGGTACAGTGGAGTGGGCTGGGAAGGTTTCAATGTCTTCTCAGACACTCTGTTTCTGATGGATGTGGCTCTGAATTTTCGCATGGGTATCATCTCTGAGGACAGTGAGGTAATGAGGCGCTGACTTTACTCTATTTTCAGACCAGACCCAATATGCGATAGTTGTATAATCCCTTTCCACAAGCATGCAAACCCAATCTGCCCTTTCTGTATTCGTTTCAGTGCATGTGAAGGGACAGCTTAATTGAAACCCTGGCCCATGTGCTAAACCTGCAGCTGTTATTTGCAAGAGCGAATTGATGTTTTTTAAAGATAACGATTCAGAGATAACTATTTATACAGATTAGGGTTGCTTTTGTGTTATATTCTCACATGAAAATAACAGGCGCAAACTTTACTGGGGAGCAAGATGCTTAGTAAATATGTTCTGAAGTGCACTGTGCACAGATGATGAAACATGATGAAACATGACTGTGGACACTTTTCATTTCATAAGAAGGAAATAAGCATGTAAAGAGGCTGATCAAGCACCAGGTTGTGTCTTATTCTGTTTCAATTTCATGCCAAACTGGTGTAAAATATTAATCTGAAAGTTTGGCCAATTGACGACCCTGTCAAATTTATATTAATGCACTTCTCTATTAGTAGCTTCTGACGTACATTCTGGATGGCATCACTGTCTCGTTTCATTTTGGCCAGAATCCCCAAACATTTAGCTTCAGTTGCATTGTTGAAGTATTCATTCATTTGTCTGAGGAATGCTGCCAAGCACTAATAACAATCAACTGAAAATCTACTGTCTGTTTTTCAATTCTGTAGGTGGCTATACTGGATATCAAAAAGATCCGTGTGATTTACCTAAAGAGTTGGTTCATACCAGATGTGATTGCAGCATTCCCAATTGGCTACATACTATTAATTGCGGTAATGATAAATTATGATAAATCCATCACGCTGTTATACATTAGTTCCAGTCTATTGTAAGATCAATACATTTTTAAAATATTTTTTTATTTCTGTATTTTATTGTGACAGGAGTTACAATCCCACAGTGACACTTCCACCTCAGGTTCCAAAGCCAGTAGAATGGTGCGGATCCTCATGTTTGTCCGAATCATCAGCCTTGTCAGGCTCCTCAGAGTCTCCAGGCTTGTCCGCTTCTTCAATGAAGTTGAAAAGGTAAGTTCTGGTATGCTACCATCTCCCAATGCTGAAAATACCACAAAGTCAAACTTGTACTACAAATTCCATTTGGCTAAAAATGAATACAAAGAAGGACAGGAGAATAACTTTTGATTGGTGTACACATTACTTCTAGATTATCTTTGCAGTCCAATTAGTTCATTTTTATTTCCATCTTTTAATTGAGTGCATTTGTTTCTTTCTCCATAGGTTTCAAATGCCAACTTGGAGTATGTTCAGCTGTTCTTCCGCATACTGTCTTTGTTTATGATGATGTTTCTGCTGTGCCACTGGAACGGCTGTATCCAGTACTTTGTCCCGATGCTGGAGGAGTTCCCATCTGACTGCTGGGTCAGACAAGAGAAGCTGATGGTAAGCCCCACACCTACTGAGACGTGTAAGGTTTTGGCTGCATTTAAAGGGTTAGTTCACCCTATATAAACAATGTGATATTTTACAGAATGCCACGGTCGGTGAGAAGTATTCCTTTGGAGTGTTTCGTGCTCTCTCTCATATGATCCAAATTTCCTATGGCTCCAACGAGTCACCAACAAGTAAGGACTGCTGATAACCTGTTGATATTCTGTTGACACAATAGAGCATGTCTTTCATATATACTCATACAGTATATTAGACCCGTGCTATTCCAAGACTGTAGTGCCCGGAGTTCAATAGCCAAGTTTTACACTGTATTTATGTGTGTACTGGGTGTTTTGCTCCCTAGATGAGGTGGAGCTGTGGGTGGTCATGACCAGTATGCTGTCTGGGGCTCTAATGTACACTGTACTGGTGGCCAATGCTGCTGCCATCATAACCAACGTAGACCAAGCAGCAAAGGCCTACAAAGATAAGGTATACTACGTATAATGGAAATGTAATGCCTTGGCTTTAACACCGACGACTCGGCTTCAAACTCGATAACATAAGCAAGGAACTCTATTGATATGTCACTTTTGATTGTAATGGCATATCATTCAAAGTCCACCACGTCTGATAATCCACAGATGAATCATCTAGACGACTACATGACCTTCTTGAAGCTTCCTAACGACCTTCGACTTCGAATCCAGAAGTACTACGGGGCCCGATATGGGGGGAGATGGTTTGACGAAAAGAACTTTCTAATTTCAGTCTCCTCAGCTTTGAGAGAGGTACTTGAGTCGATCATATTCTATTCTATTTGATTCTATACAATTTAGGTCCTACTGTACATTACACAGACCTTATACAATAGTTACACGATAGTACCACTATAAGTATAAGTACGTAACTACATGAAGTACGTAACTACATTCTACTTACCTATGGTTTCCTTTGGTTATCACACCTTTGTTTAGTAGTGGGACCTGCCTGTCTATTTGTGGAACTTCTGTTTGTCAATGTTCTATTTGTGGAACTTTATTATGAAACAATCTGAAAAAAAGCTCTGTGTGTGTGATACAGGAGATTCTGACAGTGATGTGTTTGAGCCTGCTGAACAACGTACCCATGTTCCAGAACCGAGACGTCAACTTCCTGAACACCGTTCTCCTCCAGTTTCAGCATGAAGTCTTCCAAGAGGATGATGTCATCTTCCAACAGAATGCACCCGGAGACCGCATGTTCTTCATCGAGCACGGCCAGGTCCTGGTGGAGACAGACTCCTTCTCGCAGGAACTGGCTGATGGAGACTACTTTGGAGGTCAGGCTCAGATCCGAGTAGCTCAATCCAGCATTATTCATTTATTCCTTCATTCATTTGTTCAGACTATCATTCTATTCATCACACAAGAGATTGAGTAATCTAGAAATTCTGATTGTCAAACCTCATTCCCCATCCGTTTTCTTACATAATAGAAAAAGACCCAACCCCCCACACTTGTTATTCTTATTCTCCTGTTCTACATTGTTTTGCTGATTTCATCTCTTGGGACTATGCAGGATATGACAAGGAACAGTGGGCTTAGCTGATATGGTGTGTAATAAATTTATATTGTGTTGTTCTATGCCGTACTGGTTTACAGAGACCTGCCTCATGACCAAAGGAAAGCGTTTGGCCACGGTTCAAGCTCTGACCACCTGCCAGCTCTTCTCCCTGTCCTCAGAACGCTTCCAGATGGTTCTACAGGGCTTCCCTGATATCAGGAGAGACATGGAAAAGTTTTCACAGCAGGACAAGGAATATGTGCGACATCTCTAGTACAGTGCGGCCATTTATCAACAGTAGTGGTCACTAAGCCTGGTTCTGGAGAGGTACAGGATGTGCATGCTTATGTTCCAGCCCAGCACTAACACATCTTATTCTGTTAGTAGAACTAGGTGTTTTAGTCCTGTGCAGCCTGGAGCTCTCCATGACCAGGACCACTTATGTATTGTGTAGCTCAGACTTAGTATTGTGTAGACTGGTCTAAAATTGTATTATACTTTATATATATAAAGATTTAATTGTTATTTATTTGTTAAACTGTGCATCATACAACCTTTAGTCTGGATTACTAATAGTTATACTCTAGATCCTCTCTGGGTGGATCCAAAACAGTATATGATATTGTTGCTTTAACTAAGAGTGTATTTCGTGTATTTCGGGACATGTAATGCAAAAAAAAAAAAGGGTTTTGAAAATGTATTTATTGTGAAGAAATAGTATTAGAACTGTTTTTTGTTTTTCTAATTTCCTTTATTGTGAAGAAATGTCAATGACATAATACAAGGGCAATTTGGTTATGAAACTACCAGTATGAAACAGCAGAAATAAAGAGGAAAACATGGTTTCAGTTGACTGTGAACATCTGGAGTTTTTTTAAAGTAGTGCATTCATGTGTGTCCAGCCTCAGCAGATGTAGCACTGCAGCAGCTGAGCCTCAGCCCGCAGGCCTAGCCAGACCCCCTTTCTCTTATCCAAACACACACACGGTGCCCAAGGCCAGCCTGTGTTTGTACCTGTACAGGTAGTAGGATGCTTGGGGGAAGTTGCACTTCATCTCCATATTGTCTGGCACCACGGGGATGTCCACCGCGGAGCACAGACCCTCCTGCAGCTTCTTCAGCATGCGAGAGGCCATGTACCATCGATCCTTCCCAGGGTCCTCCTCGATAGAGGCGTACACCTCTGGAGGCGGGTTGGGGATTTTTCACTCCAGGTCCATGATCAGCTGGTGGATGCGGCTCTTATCCAGCGAGCTGGGCATGTCACGGTAGCAGGCCACCACACGAGGGCAGGGTGCCTCAGACAACACGGACAGGAAGGGATTGGGCTGTAGAGTGGTCCCCCGGACCTGCCCCCGTCCTCATCCAAAGGCCCCACGGCAGAGTGCACCATGACAGCCCAGCGCAGCCAGTCGTAGTTGTTCTCCAGGATCTTAAAGATGCCAGCTGCTGCCTCCTCGAGGGCTGAACGCCTCTGCATGACCTCCTGCAGCTGCTGACGCATATCTTTCTCCGCCTGCTGCAGGAAGTAGCCCGAACAGCGCCCCCTATCAGTCTTCATCTTCCCGTAGAGGGCGCCAATGTGATCAGACCAGGTCTTTATCAGCAGGGCCTGGTCTCGGCCTGTCAGCAAGGCCTGGGTGAAGAGGCACAGCAGACCCGTGCCCAGGACAAAGTTCACCTGCAAGGAAAGGGAAGAGAGGCTGATAGAACAAAACCCAAGTTCTATGCTGTGACTATATGACTCATGTTCAGTAGATTCAAAAACTGGTAGAGTGTTGGCCCACTTGGATGATTGGTGCGCTACTATACTGAACAGACGGCATTTTGTAGAATCAGCATTTGGAGAAGCATAGCACAAAGCTATTTATGATTTGAAAAATCTGCTGCAACAGCAGTGGCTGGGATGATTCTTCAAGATCATAGAGTGCCTAAAATAGCAGGTATTTAATCAGTATCAAGCATCATACATTTTGCTGCTATGTTTGTGCCTGATAAGTTATCCAAGGTTAACATAACAGATGTGGTTGTATTTTTACCAAGGTGAAATAAGGTTTTCTCTCTACACACATTTTCTGCTCGCTTAGGAGAGGAATGCAAACAGACATCTGACCTAATTTTGCGGTGTGATGTACCAAGTGTTGGACTAGATAGGGGTGAGCTTTGGATATGCAACTGCATTACAATTATCGCAAAATACTTTGAATAACAACACAACCTGTAACTATTTTAGGGTTAAAATCATTAGCCTGAGTACCAGTCTGTTTGTGCTATCACGCCAAATATGTTTGGCTTGACAATGACAGCAATGGAGTTGGTAAGAGCACAAACATATTTGGGACCAGGCTAGAAAATCATTAACTTCATGTCTATTTTACAAACTATTTTAGTCTGACAGTTGGACAAAGCATGGCTCCCAGGCAAACAATTTTGTTCTTTGAACTTCATGTCTAATTTTGTTAAACTCCATACACTGTGTGCAAATGATTTACACATTCAATGGTTAGAGATATTGAGAGTTGAACATAATGATAACTGTTGCCTGTTGGGCATTGTGTGCTGATGGCTGACCACGCCCTGACCCCCACTGACCTGGAGACAGAACTCCCTCATCTCCCAGCGGTTGTACTTGTGGCTCTGGACCAGCTCCTCCAGCAGGATTGGCTGGTCCGTCAGTGCCGACACCCCCATCAGCCTGCTGTGGAGCATTGTCAACTGCCTCGCCAGCCAGTGCTCCAGGACGTACTGGAGGACACCTCTGTCTCCCGCTTGGTGAACTCCGACTGTGCCCTGACGGCCACGCCCAGCTGGTAGTAGACCGTGGCCAGGTCGTCCTCCAGGAGATGGACCTCTTGGCCAGTCAGAAGGTCCTGCCCTATAGCACCCAGCTCCTGGTCTATGTAGTCCAGATTCTTCATGGCCAGGTCTGTCTCGTCAGCTAAGGCACTGCCACCCAGGTAGGTACAGATGCCCTCCACAAGGGTCCTCATGGTCTGCATGTAGCCCACCTGCTCCAGCACCTTGCCAAACATTGCCATGGCTAGAACTAGATGGATTTACTTAATAAATATATGTTCATTGTGAAACAGCCAACTGATTCTGGTGCTGAGGAAAGAAGAGGCATACAAATTATAGGCCAATATTCCACTGTAGTTGATACAGTAGGCCAATATCTACTAACTGACCATAATATCAGCTTACCATATCTACTGTACATACCTTTGATATTCAGAATAACTTGTAAACTTGCTGTGCTCCATTACTGTGCTCCATTACTCATCTGTCAGAAGGTCCCTCCACCTCCCAGCTCTAACCTTCCTCTGCACTCATCCCCATATTGTTTTTATTTACTGTTCTGCTCTTTTGCACACCAGTATTTCTACTTGCACATCATCATCTGAACATCTATCACTCCAGTGTTCATTTGCTAAATTGTAATTACTTGCTACTATGGCCTATTTATTGCCTTACCTCCTCACGCCATTTGCACACACTGTATATAGACTTTCTTTTTTTCTATTGTGTTATTGACTGTACACTTGTTAAATTCCATGTGTAACTCTGTGTTGTTGTTTGTGTCGCAGTTGTAAATCAGAACTTGTTCTCAACTAACCTACCTGGTTAAATAAAGGTGAAATAAAAAATAACAAAATAAGCAAAGGAAGTGAGTCTAAAGTAAATTTAAAGAGGTATAGAAAAAATGTTACTCATGGATGTTACAAATGTTCCTTTGGAAGCGTATTACAAACTCTTGGCTTTGAAGTTTGCTTATTGATTATTTTGTGAGTCCACCACACAATTATTCTAAAATGATCTCTTGACCATATCGTTAACAAAAGATACTGTATATATCGAAGTCGTCAAGGACGGCAGGTGGCAGAATTGCATTTAGCTCGAGATGCTTTCTCTTCTTCGGTCTTGAGAGTCCTGAATAAACCTACTTCCGTTAGGTTCCGGATGTGGCGCCAAATTTGAAAAATATTCCTGTTTCAACTTGTATGAACGTAAACAGACAGCGAAAATAGATTATATTGCCGTTGAAGATAATACTACTTTTAGAAACATATCTGCAAACAAATGGACTCGTCGGCACGTTTTTTCACTAAGTTGCGAAACCTAGCCGTGAATTTGGAGACCGAAACTACCAGTCTTCAACAGGCACACCAGAACTACGACGATGAAGGTAACGTTATGAAACAGACTTCCACGCAAATGTTATTTCAGCTAACGTGTCTAGTCAGTCAATGCACCACCAGTGACGAGTGTATTCTTGTATACTGTAAAATTGTGTTTCAGATCATAGCACTGAGGGTGCAGTGGGAGTTCTGCAAGAGCTGCACTCCGAGGTCAGGGGACTCAAGGTAACTGTCAATTTAGCACCTGCTGAGCTGTTTGAACAGCTCTGTATAGCTTATATAGCTATGTGATTCATTAGTATACAGATATTTACATAAATGGCTTGTTTTGCATGCCCAGTGCCAGGTGAAGGAGCAGCTGGTGCGCCAGCGGGCAGGGGAGAATGATTTGAGGAGCTTTATAAAGATGTGTATGGTGCTGAAGCAGAGGACCACAGAGGACATCCAGAGACTGATGAGACACTATGAAAAATATGGCTACAGAGCGCCTAAGAGCACACAGAAACAGTCAGGTAGGAAAGTATCTCTATTTAACACTTCACGTAGTATGTCAATCATTCAGTATTTGGTTTGGTTTACTTGATATGCACTCAGTGTACAAAACATTAAGGACACCTACTCTTTCTATGACATAGACTAACCAGGTTGAAGCTATGATCCCTTATTGATGTCACCTGTTAAATCCACTTCAATCAGTGTAGATAAAGGGGAAGAGAGGTTAAAGAAGGATTTTTAAGCCTTGAGATTGTGTGTGTGTGTGTGTGCCATTCAGAGGGTGGGTGGGTGGGCGGGCAAGTCAACATGGGCCAGCATTCCTGTGGAACGCTTTCGACACGTTGTAGTCCATGCCTGACTAATTGAGGCTGTTCAATGCAAAAGGACTTGTAACAATTTCAACAGAAGATTTGACATAAACAAATTTACTTGAACAGTGCAGATGCAAAGTTTGGTAACAGAATGACGGCACAAATTAGTCCTTATGCGTAGTTGTATGATTTTTAACTTTGCAATCATTGGTTTTTGTTTGACATTTTAATGTGTAAAATCTGAGTTTCAGCATCAATCTGTTACTGTGGAATTGCCCATTTCTATCTGAATGTTCTCCTCCTGACCTGTTGGTTTATCTAGATATCTTGTCTCTCTCCCACAGAGTCGAACGGCCAGGAGGCAGAAGCTTCAGAGAAAGAGGACGAGGGTGAGACCGAGGGAGGAGAGGAGGACCAGGAGGAAGGAGAGGGATACCTCACCTCAGTGACCCCTCTGAAGATGCCCCCTCCGCCCTTCATTGACCCCTTGCGCACCCCCCAGCTCTCTGACTTCGGCCTGTCGGAGATCCACCTGAAGAGGGTGTTGGGTGGCACAGTGTTTTCCAGCGCTGAGGCCCCCATGCCCATGATGACCCTCCCTCTGCCGTCTCTAGTCCTAGCCATGCAGCCGCCCATGCCCAAAACGCCCAAGTGCACCTTGCGTATGGATGAAGATGACGACCTCCTGACCCCCCGCATGGTCGACTTTGGCCTCACGGAACACACTGTGTGTCTCAACAATGACTTCACCATGGACCTGCAGCGCAAGAAGCCCACAAAGCCTCTCAGGTGTGTAGTATAATACTGTTCGGCCTGTCTCTGATTGACTTTCAAATCCACTACTTGGCTGGTTTAACAGCTTCCAAAGTTTCACCCAAGTTCCTACAAAAATTAATAAGTCAGCCTTCTCAAGTAGAATGTCCTGTGCTCATAGTCTTATGAATGGTGCTGTTTTGTTAACAGTTCAGCAGTGTCCTTGGGCTTGGGAGCAATGTCACAGAGACCGGCACATGTCCTCTCCACTCCACCATCAAACTCCATGATGTACAGCCTGGCTACCATGGAGTCCCCCGAGCCGCCTGTATTTTGCACCCCAGGTCTGAAGATAACAAAGTCTCAGCGACACGCTTTGTCCCCTCCTCTGCAGGGAGAGATTGACCCAGAGTCCCCCTGTCACCTTGGCAACCACCAAGCCACCCCTGAGGTCCCAGCATTTGAGACACCATACATCAACAGACTCCTTAGCACCAGAAAGGTGTGTGTTACTGTCAGTTGGTCAATGTGTCTGTTTGTTTATGTATTTATCTATTTATGGAGACCATAGACCATAAACTACAAATTGCACTCAAATATAGTGAGTAACTGTCATGTTGTTACAGGGTGAGAGAAACACACAGGCAGATCAAGACCAAGATCACTCAGAACTTCCAACCTCCAATAGAGGCTCCAGTCAAGCCTGGTCATATAATGTGTCAGAGATATCAATCATTGGATGTACAGAGGAAAAACTTACACCAGAGATGCCAAGCCTAGAGTCCTTTCTGGGCAGCTCTCTACCCTATGTAAGCTGAAACTGCTATAAAGGCCCTTGAGTGCTTACTTTCCCCCTGTTGCTGATGATGTTGGTATAGTTAAGTTTGAGTGTATATATTTTGTCTCACTGTCTCATCTCCCTGACTGTAGAGGGGTAGTGGTGGAACCAGTGGAGAGCAGACTATGGGGTCAGGAGAGCCCCCTCTCTCTTTCCTGGATCAGGATGGTCCCACCCAGACATTCAACCTGAGGACCCCACGGGTCAGAGGGGACTACCCCGAGCCATCCACCCCTGAGATGCCGGACCTAAGCTCTGTCACACAGGACATCTTTAAGGTGAGTGGACTGGAGACTTGTGGGATTCAGACTATGGAGTAGATATGGGAACTGGGCTTTCCCTGTCCACAGACAGTGGAGAAAAATGCTTTGTCTGTACTACTAAGTGTGAATGTTTGAACCTTTTAGATAGCGTTGTAATTATAACTACTGTGCTGACTGGTTCTGATGGGTTTGTCTTTCATCTTGCAGCTTATTTCCCAGAGCAAGAAGCTCCCCACAGCAGTAGTTCAGCCACACCTTAAGCCTTCAACCCTCCACACTGCAACAGGGAAAGAGAACAGGTAAAATCTTACGGTGTCAACAAAGAATGTAGAATATGGTTGTTATTAGCTTATCTTCAAAAGCTAAACTGTCCACAATATCAATAGATTACTTGACTTGAAATTACTAGTCATACCTCTGCTCTCTCTGTGTTGTTCCTCCAGGGCTCAGAGTCTGGCTGTGGTGTCCGAGAGGGAGTTCCTGAGTCTTCCAAGCTATCTGAGACAGATTCCACTGTCCAGCCTCAACCAGGCCATTCAGAAGATCAACGGTGCCAAAGAGGAGCGAGGCCACAGTCAGTCACGGCTTACTGCTTTTGTAAACCATTAAACTTAACTCACTGAAATTATGTTTTCATATCTCAAGTGGAGACACACAACTATGCCCACTCAGGGTGCCGTTTACATTTTTTTCATTGCATTCCATGCCACTCTCAGGAACTTAAGTGACTGTCCTTCTGAAATTCATCTTATTGTGACGCTGTTGCTCCTCCTTCAGGTGGTGATGCGGGCCCTGCATGGTTTCTGATGGAGGAGCTGAAGAGGATCACGGGGGTGGGCACCAAGGCCCCCATGTACTTCCTGTGTCTGACTGAGTTAAAGAGGCTGGAGCATGTGCAGGGAGTAGGAACCAGCGCCATGTACAAGGTCCTGTCAAAGACACGTACCTGATCTGAAGTACAATGACATTCCCTGCCTTCTTAAACGTCCCAAAGGGCTCAACACTACTGAGTGAGGTCCTATGTATTGACTCTCCTGAATAGGCCTGGGTGCTAGTCTGTTTAGCTATCATTCACTCCTTGCCACTGCTGTCATGCTAAACATTGGCATATGACAGAGTACAAGGAGTGAAATGTTAGCGAAACAGCTCGGCACTCCGGCTAGAATAGGCCCAAAATTGATTCATTATTTTATTTTCATCTTTGAGAACTGTACATATGTTTTGTCTTGGTCTTTTTAATTGTGTAGGTCCTTCTGTTCAAAATGCATGAATACTCAGTCGATTTAGCATTTTCATAGTTTTCTATGTGTATAATTGGTCTGTATGTAATCTCACTAATAAATACATAATTATGAACATGATGGCTTAGTTCAGGATTGAGTGATCTTTTTAACAATATAGCAATCAATTATAACAAGTGAGACAATTGAGCATTGTAAAATGCATACAAACTACAAAAAAATCCAAAGGAAGACATGGTAGTATGGTTAATTTCTACATAACAATTTGATGATTAAAAAAACGTCAGTAAATAAAATAACACTGATCTCCTACTTCTATGCAATTGGGGGACATGTTGAACCCCAGGCAGGCCTTCTGGTATCAATAGGGTCTCGTGCCCCAGGAGAAGGGTTTGCTCTGTTAGGAGGGGTGATGTCCAGGTAGTCTCCAATCTGAAATCGCTGGGACTGTAAGGTCATGGCATCATCTGGACCCTTCCATCCGGACAGTGCGTTGCCTATATCCTTCAACCTGAAACAAATCAATAGTAACAATATTTACAGTGTTGTCTGTGGCTGTTCATTGATATTACAGGGCAGCTCTGAATGTCAATCATCAGTTACCTGTAACCTTGTCGTTTTAGGGTCTGTGTAGACTATAGCAAAGCCAAAATATGCTCTGGGTTTTTTTTGCATCAGGGTTAGACCTTTCACAAGACTTTCAGTGTGGCGTCCAACCTGAATTAATGAAATAGTTTCATAAGCATACAAGGGAGGGACAGATTCTGAATGTAATTTAAGGTATTCTGACTGACCTTTTCTATTGTCTATTCTGTACAGCTGGGGTGTATTTATTCTGCCAGTTGCAACTAAAATGTGTTTCTATTGGACATTCAGGTAGGTCCCTCTGTTTCATTCTGCTTGCTTAAGAAATGTTTTGCAACAGAATTGGCTGAATGAATACAGCCCTGGCGATAGTTATACTTACCAGGTGAAAATCTGGAGCTCACTCGAAGGAATGTTCCCATATGGCGGATGGCGTTGGAGAGGTTGTTCAGGGAGAAATGTTTGGAGAACGGGAGGGATTTGGAGAAGATGGAGGATAAGGAAGAAAGTGGAGCATATTATGAAAAAACATGGAGTTTGGGATTACACAGGCCCGAAAGATCTGGTGAAGGAGAAGATAATGGACAAGGGAAAAAAGGAAACTGGAAATGGTTGAGGGAATATGGAAAGGGATTTTACAGAACTTGTGGTAGAATTTGAGGAAATGGAGAGTGAGGAGGAATTAGTGGCAGGTGCAGTGATAACTGTTGAGTGTAGAGGAAGGTTGGCGTCAAGTGCAAAAAGAGGGATACGCATTCCTGTAGCTCAGTGATGGAACCTGACTAGAGAGTGGATGAAGTTCCTGCAGTGAGAACCACTGAGGTCGGGCCTTGGTCCGAGGATGTAAAGGATGATTCTGGCCTTGTGGGAGTACAATTTGTGGAGAGAATGGATCCTTGCATTTTGGCTGATCCATGTGTGGTCGTTGAGTGGAGAAGAGGTTGGGAACTGTTGGGTTGGTGAAGGTAACTAGGAGTGGACTAGTAATGATCTAGTAATGAGTAATGATTTGTGTTTCTTCAGCCCAGAGGGAGCGGCGCTCCAGATCACGTAATTAGGGACAAGAAATGTGACTTGTTTTGCTCTCCAGAGCTGGACACCGTTGAAAGGAGTGATAACGAAGGTGGCATTAAATGTTGAGGAAGATCATTTGAAAGTGAAGATTCCCGGTGTACTGAGCGTAGGTGTTGGCAATGTTCTCTAGTTGTGCTGTGATTGGCTCAGTGTTCTGTCCAGTGGCAATTTAAGAATGTTAATCTTGGTGGGGCAAACAAAACAAAAATGTGGGATGCATGTCAGCAAAGCCACTACACAACACTAAACAATACATACATTCATTGCACTGTAACGGTGACAAACGGTGCCCACAAACTGTTTGGGCCTTCAGTCCCAACAGCAGTCCCAACACCTTACCACTGCTACACCTGGCTATCAGCAGAGCCTTGTCTGGCAGCGAAACAGTTCATTCAGCCTCATTTACTGCCTTTAAAAAAACATAGCTGATATGGCTGACTTGCAAATGTGGTTTCTACTGACAATTGAGATGTACAAACTATGGCATAAGGGGACGATACGTGGATAAGAGGCAATCCGTAATTTCGATTAAGACATTAATGAGTGCGCTAGGATGGACGTATTCATTACAACTATGTGTTCAGAACTTTTTAAATGTACAGCGTCAGAATTCAGAACATGGGCCGTTCTTACAGTGTTCTCCCTGTACACCAGGTCAGAACCGTATGATAAATAAAGGGGGCATTTAAGCAGACAATGAAAGCTCTTACAATATTCACTGATTACATTTCTCAAAAACAGGTTATAGGCTACATGTGCACCACCAAGTCAGAACAGTAGGTGAAATTAAGAGGTGAAAATAGACCAAATTATTAGGGTGAGGCACATTAACAGCTTACTACGCTATTAACAGCTTACTACACAACATACACTTAGTATTACTTTCTTAACTACAGTACACATATCTCCCTGGCATATTACATAATTTATGCAGCAGCATACAATACATTTTTGGACTCACCTTGTTGTGCTGTGCTCACAGCTGGCGTGGCGGTACTTCGTGGGCAAATTTTGTCATCAAAATCTGCCGTTCTCTGGATTTGTGGTGCTTTCAAGACAACAGGAAACTAAAAAATAAAAAATAAATCACGTTATGTCATAGCTCTAGAATGAGGCCAATTGTGCACCGCCCCATGGGTCTCCCGGTCGTGGCCTCCAGAAACAGATCCTGGACTCAAACCAGGATCTCTAGTAGCACAGCTAGCACTGCAATGCATTAGACCACTGCGCCACTCGGTAGGTCCCTACCTGTCATTATTTATGCCCAGCAACAATTGCTTTTTGCAGGACAATAAAGATGATTGAATTGACTTGAACCAGCAGGGGGCGTCGGTGGGGAGCAACACTCTGAAGTACTTGATAGGCAGGGTTGGGGAGTAACAGATTACATGTAATCCGTTACATGTAAGGGATTACAAAACTGTTTTACAACTGTTTTTACCAACACCAATATTTTAATCAGATTACAGATACTTTTGAGAAACTAGATGATTACTTTGAGGATTACTTTTAAATTCAGAAAGGACATTTTCGGAAAAATTATTTTACACTTTTTGTGCATCCCTGAGTTGCCAGCATCCCGGCGTTGCCTCTTCACTGTTGATGTTGAGCTTGGTGTTTTGCGTGTACTATTTAATTAAGCTGCCAGTTGAGGACTTGTGAGGCATCTGTTAATCAAACTAGACACTCTAATGTACTTGTCCTCTTGCACAGTTGTGCACCGGCCCTCCCACTTCCCTTCCTATTCTGATAAGAGCCAGATTGCTCTGTTCTGTGAAGGGAGTTGTACACAACATTGTACGAGATCTTCAGTTTCTTGCAATTTCTCGCATCGCCTTCATTTCTCAGAACAAGAATACTGAGAAGTTTCAGGAGAAAGTTATTTGCTTCTGGCCATTTTGAGCCTGTAATCGAACCCACAAATGCTGATGCTCCAGATACTCAAAGGAAAAAGGCCGGTTTTATTGCTTCTTTAATCAGAACAACAGTTTCCAGCTGTGCTAACATATTTGCAAAGGGGTTTTCTAATGATCAATTAGCCTTTTAAAATTATCAACTTGGATTAGCTAACACAACGTGCCATTGGAACACAGGAGTGATGGTTGCAGATAATGGGCCTCTGTATGCCTATGTAGATATTCCATTCAAAATCAGCCGTTTCCAGCTACAATGGTCATTTACAACATTAACAATGTCTACACTGTATTTCTGATCAATTTGATGTTATTTTAATGGACAAAAAAAAATGCTTTTCTTTCAAAAACAAGGACATTTCCAAGTGACCCCAAACTTTTGAAAGGTAGTGTAAATATACACACACGGAATATATGCAGTACCAGTCAAAGGTTTGGAAACACCTACTCATTCAAGGGTTTTTCTTTATTTTTAGCATTATCTACATTGTAGAATAATAATGAGCATGTAGGAACCATAGAAGTGTTAAACAAATCAAAATATGTTTATATGGGCCTCCCTGGTGGCACAGTGGTCTAGGGCACTGCATCGCAGTGCTAGCTGTGCCACCAGAGACTCTGGGTTCGCGCTCTGTCGCAGAGCCCAGGCTCTGTCGCAGCCGGCCGCAACCGGGAGGTCCGTGGGGCGACGCACAATTGGCCTAGCGTCGTCCGGGTTAGGGAGGGCTTGGCCGGTAGTGATATCCTTGTCTCATCGCGCACCAGCGACTCCTGTGGCGGGCCGGGTGCAGTGCGCGCTAACCAAGGTCACCAGGTGCTTCCCCCGACACATTGGTGTGGCTGGCCTCCGGGTTGGATGCACGCTGTGTTAAGAAGCAGTGCGGCTTGGTTGGGTTGTGTTTCGGAGGACACATGGCTTTCGACCTTCGTCTCTCCCGAGCCCGTACGGAGTTGTCGAGATGAGAAAGATAGTAATTACTAACAATTGGACACTACAAAATTGGGGAGAAAAGGGGGTAAAAAATGTATATAAAATAAACATGTTTTATATTTGAGAGTAGCGATGATGGCAGCTTTGCACACTCAACCAGCTTCACCTGGAATGCTTTTCCAACAGTCTTGAAGGAGCTCCCACATATGCTGAGCACTTTTTGGCTGCTTTTCCACTCTGTGGTCCAACTCATCCCATGGGTTGATTGTGGAAGCCAGATCATCTGATGCAACACTCCATCCCTCTCCTTCTTGGTCAAATAGCCCTTACACAGCCTGGAGGTGTGTTGGATCATTGTCCTGTTGAAAAACAAATGATAGTCCCACTAAGCGCAAACCAGGTGGGATGGCGTATCGCTGCAGAATGCTGTAAAAGCCATGCTGCTTAAGTGTGCCTTGAATTCTAAATAAGTCACTGACAGTGCCACCAGCAAAGCACAAACACACCATCACAGCTCCTCCTCCATGCTTCACAGTGGGAACCACACATGCGGAGATCATCCGTTCACCTACTCTGCATCTCACAAAGACATGGCGGTTGGAACCAAAAATCTTACATTTGGACTCATCAGACCAAAGGACAGATTTCCACCAGTCTAATGTCTATTGCTTGTGTTTCTTGGCCCAAGCAAGTCTCTTTTCTTATTGGTGTTCTTTTCTTAGTTGTGGTTTGTTTGCAGCAATTCGACCATGAAGGCTTGATTCACGCAGTCTCCTCTGAACAGTTGATGTTGATCTTGATCTTGAATGAGTAGGTGTGTCCAAACTTTTGACTGGTACTTTATATATATATATATATATATATATATATATATACACACAGTGTATTCGGAAAGTATTCAGACTTTTGTTACATTACAGCCTTATTCTGAAATGGATTAATTAAAAAAAATTCCACATCAATCTACACACCCTATAATGACAAAACAAAAACAGGTTTTTAGAAATGTTTGGAAAAAACAGAAATACCTTGTTTACATAAGTATTCAGACCCTTTGCGATTTGACTCGAAATTGAGCTCAGGTTTCTACAAGTTGATTGGCGTCCATCTGTGGTAAATTCAATTGATTGGACATGATTTGGAAAGACACACACCTATCTATATAAGGTCCCACAGTTGACAGTGCATATCAGACCAACAACCAAGCGATGCGGTTGAAGGAATTGTCCGTAGAGCTCCGAGACAGGATTGTGTCGAGGCACAAATCTGAGGAAGAGTACCAAAACATTTATGCAGCATTGAAGGTCCCCAAGAACACAGTGGCCTCCATCGTTCTTAAATGGAAGAAGTTTGGAACCACCAAGACTCTTCCTGGAGCTGGCCGCCTGGCCAAACTAAACAATCGGGGGTGAAGGAGACAATACCTCTCTAGAGACGATACCTCTCTCATCGTCACTCAATGCCTAGGTTTACCTCCACTGTTTTCACATCCTACCTTTGTCTGTACATTATGCCTTGAATCTATTCTACTGCGCCCAGAAACCTGCTCCTTTTACTCCTTTTACTCTATATGCCTAGGTGTCTGGTTAGACTGTAAACTCTCCTTCCAGACTCACATTAAGCATCTCCAATCCAAAATTAAATCTAGAATCGGCTTCGTGTTTCGCAACAAATCATCCTTCACTCATGTTGTCAAACATACCCTTGTAAAACTGACTATCCTACCGATCATTGACTTTGGCGATGTCATTTACAAAATAGCCTCCAACACTCTACTCAGCTAATTGGATGCAGTTTATCATAGAGCCATCCGTTTTGTCACCAAAGCCCCATATACTACCCACCACTGCGACCTGTATGCTCTCGTTGGCTGGCCCTCGCTTCATACTCGTCACCAACCCCACTGGCTCCAGGTCATCTATAAGTCTTTGCTAGGTAAAGCCCCGCCTTATCTCAGCTCACTGGTCACCATAGTAGCACCCACCCGTTGCACGCGCTCCAGCAGGTATATTTCACTGGTCACCCCCAAAGCCAGTTCCTACTTTGGCCGCCTTTCCTTCCAGTTCTTTGCTGCCAGTGACTGGAACGAATTGCAAAACTGAAGCTGGAGACTCATATCTCCCTCACTAACTTAAGCAGCAGCTGTCAGAGCAGCTCACAGATCACTGCACCTGTACATAGCCCATCTGTAAATAGCCCATCCAACTACCTCATCCCCATACTGTTATTTTGTTTTTGCTCCTTTGCACCCCAGTATCTCTACTTCCACATTCATATTCTGCACATCAATCAATGCAGTGTTTAATTGCTAAATTGTAATTATTTCTCCACTATGGCCTATTTATTGCCTTACCTCCCTTATCTTACCTCATTTGCACACACTGCATATATACTTGTTCTATTGTGTTATTGACTGTATGCTTGTTTACTCCATGTGTAGCTCTGTGTTGTTGTTTGTGTCACACTGCTTTGCTTTATCTTGGCCAGGTCGCAGTTGTAAAGGAGAACTTGACCTCAACTAGCCTACCTGGTTAAATAAAGGTGGAAAAAAAATGTAAATTAAAAAAGGGCCTTGGTCAGGAGGTGTCCAGAACCCGATGGTCACTCTGACAGAACTTCAGAGT
The DNA here is from genome assembly GCF_034236695.1 of Oncorhynchus nerka. NCBI lineage: Eukaryota > Metazoa > Chordata > Actinopteri > Salmoniformes > Salmonidae > Oncorhynchus > Oncorhynchus nerka. The sequence continues at coordinate 62,858,528 of NC_088398.1, read as the reverse complement.
TCCTCTGTGGAGATGGGAGAACCTTCCAGAAGGACAACCATCTCTGCAGCACACTGGAGTGGCGAGACGGAAGCCACTCCTCAGTAAAAGGCACATGATTGTTTGGAGTTTGCCAAAAGGCACCTAAAGGACTCTCAGACCATGAGAAACATGATTCTCTGGTCTGATGAAACCAAGATTGAACTATTTGGCCTGAATGCCAAGCATCACGTCTGGAAGAAACTTAGCACCATCCCTACGGTGAAGAACGGTGGTGGCAGCCTCATGCTTTTTTCAGAGGCACGGACTGGGAGAGGATAGAGGGAAAATTAATGGAACAAAGTACAGAGAGATCCTTGATAAAAACCTGTTCCTATCAGGTATGAAGTTAAGACCCAGATGCAGACAACATCTGCCTGGGCGCATACCTGGTTGACCGGGGTGCCGGTGGTGGAAGTTGGCGATGAGGGCTGGGTCCAGGATGTCTCTAGCGGGGACCCAGCACATCCCCACCAGGCCATAACCCTCCCAGCCAACCAGGTACTAGAAACCCCTCGTGATCCAACACTCAGGAGGCGTTTCACCGTGTATGCTGGGTGGCCATCGATGACACGTGGAGGAGGGGTGGGCCTGCAAACAGAAAACGAAGGGCTGTGAGACACGGGCTTAATCCTAGACACATGGAAAGTAGGGTGAATACGGAGGGTATGGGGTAACAAAAGATGAACAGCAGTGGGGCTAATGACTCTAGAGATGGGGAATGGGCTGATGAAACAGTGGGAAAGTTTACGGGACTCCACCCAGAGGGGCAAGTCCCGGGTGGCGAGCCATACCCTCTGCCCGAACCGATAGCATGGAGCAGGGTGTCCGGTGGCGATCCGCTTGTCGCTTATACCTGGAAGTGGTCTTCAACAGAGAGGCCTGGGCTCTCTGCCAGGTACGGCGACAGCGGGGGATGAAAATCTGGGCAGAGGGATCGCTGACTTCCTCCTCTTGCTTGAGGAAGAGCGGAGGCTGATATCCCAAGGAACATTCAAAGGGCGAGAGACCTGTGGCAGAGCAAGGAAGGGTGGTGCGAGCGTACTCAACCCATACCAGTTGCTGACTCCAGGTGGTAAGGTAGCGAAGAGTCATTTCTAAGTCCTGGTTGGCTCGCTCCGACTGGCCGTTGGACTGGGGGTGGAATCCAGGGGGACAGGCTAGCCGACGACCCAATGAGCGTGCAGGACGCCTTCCAGAACCGGGACGAGAACTGTGGACCCCGGTTGGAGACCATATCCACCGGGAGTCCGTGGATCTGGAAGATGTGCTGCACCATAAGCTGGGCCGTCTCCTTGGCTGAGGGTAGTTTGGGGAGAGAAATTAAGTGGGCGGCTTTGGAAAATCAGTCGACCACAGTCAGGATGGCAGTGTTGCCCGCAGACGGGGGAAGACCCGTGACGACATCCAGGGATATATGGGACGGTGGATATGAGGACGGTGAGGGACAGGCAGTGGTTGGAGAAGACCAGCCCGAGACTGCCGAGGAGTCTTGTTCTGTGCGGAGACCGTGCAGGTGGTGACAAACACGGCAACATCCGGAAGCATAGTAGGACACCAAAACAGTTGTCGCACGAAGGCCAGGGTCCAACGAGAGCCCGGGTGACAGGCAAGCCTGGAGGAATGAGCCCACTCCAGGACCGCAGAGCGGACAGTGTAAGGCACAAACATCCGGTTATCTGGGTTCGGCTGGGACCGCTGCGCCTCCCGGACCAATTTCCCTTTTCCCCAGCAGAGTGCTGTTGCCAGGCACGAGGTTGGAAGGATGGTCTCGGAAGGATGGTCTCACATCCGAAGCATCGGCCTCCACCACAAACTGACGGGAAGGGGTGCGAGTAAGGGAAGCAGAAAAGTTCTCTATATGGCCCACCAGAGTACTTGCTGCTACCGGTGAGCCTGGTCTTTTACCGGGAAAGAGGACACAAAATGACCAAAAGCCCCCAATACAGACAGCTCCTTGTGTTGATCCTGTGTTACCGTTCCGCTGGCGACAGGCCAACTCTGCCTAGTTGTATAGGCTCGGGAAACAGTGCCTCTGCCGTCTTCGGTGACTCTCGAGGAAGGTCGGGAAACCTTGGGTGCTCTTGGCAACAGGACCGTTTGGGACTTCCGAGATGACTCAGAGGCGAGGTGGAATCCCTGGATGTGCCAGCGAAATTTATATTCCTCTCCATCCGTCATTCCCACAATCGCCCATTGATGCAGATGGTCAAAGCGATGAGGGAGTCAAGATCCGTGGGTAACTCCCGAGCTGCAAGTTCGTCCTTAACCTTCTCCGAGACACCGTGCAGGAAGATGTCGAACAGTGCTTCCTGGTTCCACGCACTCTCCGCTGCCAACGTGTGGTAAACCACAGCATAGTCGGCCACTCTGCGGGCATCCTGCCGGAGCTGGATTAGCTTCCTGGCAGCTTCTCTCCTGGAGAACGGGGCATCAAACACCTTCCTCAACTCTCCCACAAACCCCTCCAGACTCACTCACATGGCCAGCTTGTAACGCTCAATGAGTGAATGGGTGTGGAGTCAGGCGCAGAGAGCAAAGGATGCGGGAAAAAACACGCTTTAATGTCCAAAAAATCACAGGAACAAAATAGTATACCCAATACAGGTGTAACTAAAAAACAAAACACTAGGACAGCGAGAAAACCCCCAAAAACACTAACCACTCTCACAAATACAGATGAACAAGCCCACACAAACAGAAGCGGGCTAAACGAACTTAAATAACCCCACCCTAACAACCAAACAAGGAACAGGTGAAACCAATTAGACAAAACCAAACGAACACAGAACAAAGGATCGGTGGCAGCTAGTAGACCGGCGACGACGACCGCCGAGCGCCGAGCGCCACCCGAACAAGAAGGGGAGCCACCTTCGGTAATATTCGTGACAGTACCCCCCCCTGACGCTCCCGCAGCGCGCCGACGTCGGGACGACCCAGAGGCCGAGGCGCAGGGCGATCCGGATGGAGGCGATGGAACTCTCTCAACATAGATGGATCCAGAATATCCCCCACCAGGACCCAGCACCTCTCCTCCGGACCGTACCCCTCCCAGTCAACGAGGTACTGCAGGCCCCTCACCCGGCGTCTTGAGTCCAGAATAGCTCGTATCGTGTACGCCGGGGACCCCTCGATGTCCAGAGGGGGCGGAGGGACCTCCAGAACCTCACCTTCCTGCATGGGACCAGCTACCACCGGCCTGAGGAGAGACACATGAAACGAGGGGTTAATGCGATAATACGAAGGAAGTAATAATCGATAACAAACCTTGTTTATTCTCCTCAGGACTTTAAATGGACCTTTTATTTTATTTTATTTTACCTTTATTTAACTAGGCAAGTCTTCTGCCGTCCACTCGCCTGGCGTAATGACTCCTGGACGGCCCTCCAGGTCTCCTTAGAGCGCTGCACCCACTTCTCCACCGCAGGAGCCTCAGTCTGGCTCTGATGCCATGGTGCCAGGACCGGCTGGTACCCCAACACACACTCAAATGGCCTTCACATACAGGTCATGCTCCAGCAGTCGCCCAAGAACCTTGCGCACCAGAGACACATGCGCGGTGCGTGTAGCGGAGTAGTCGTCAACGAAGGATTGAAAGATAGCTGGAGCATTCTTTAACCCGTACGGCATGACGAGGTACTCATAATGGCCAGATGTGGTACTAAACGCGGTTTTCCACTCATCTCCCTCCCGTATACGCACTTGAAGAACTGCGCCTGTCGTAGCGATGAGAGGTAGTGGGTAACTAAAACCCACCTTGATGGAATTGAGACCTCGATAATCAATACACGGACGCAAACCACCATCCTTTTTCTTCACAAAAAAGAAACTCGAGGAGACGGGTGACATGGAGGGCCGAATGTACCCCTGTCCCAGAGCTTCCGTGACATATGTCTCCATAGCCAACGTCTCGGTTTATCGGACTCAGCGGGAATGCGCTTGGTGGAAATGGAAACTCCTACACACCTGCCTGAACACTCATCAGACCACCCCTGGAGAGTTCCCTGTTTCCACAAAATCGTAGGATTGTGAATAGCCAGCCAGGGAATCCCCAGCACCACCGGAAACGCAGGTGAATCGATAAGGAACAGACTAATCCGCTCCTTATGATTCCCCTGCGTAATCATCTCCAAAGGAATTGTGGCCTCCCTGACCAGCCCTGACCCTAATGGTCGACTATCTAAAGAGTGCACGGGAAAAGGGGGGTCTACCTTAACTAACGGAATCCTCAACCTCTGAGCTAGTCCGCGATCTATAAAGTTCCCAGCTGCGCCTGAATCTACCAGTGCCTTATGCTGGAGAGAGGGAAAAAATTTAAGGAAACAAATTAATAAAAACATGTGACCAACAGGAAACTCTGTGAGAGTGTGGTGCTGACTCACCTGGGGTAACCGAGGAGTGCTCTGCCTGCCCTCTCGACTCCCAGATGAACTCCTCCAGCACCGACCTGAAGTGTGCCCTCTCTGGCCACAACTGGTACAGGAGGAGCCTCCTCCTCCGATCTCCCTAGATGCAGCCCCTCCTAGCTCCATCGGGATTGGAGCGGGAGGGTCAGGAGGTGGAACTAACAGAACGTCCGTGAGCAGCTAGCAGATGGTCTAACCGGATCGACAGGTCTATCAGTTCATCCAGGCTGAGCGTAGTGTCCCGACAAGCCAGCTCCCTGCGGAAGTCCTCTCTCAGGCTACACCTGTAATGGTCTATCAGGGCCCTGTCTCCACACTGCTTCAGCTGCCAAGGTCCGGAAATCCAGCGCGAAGTCCTGCACGCTCCTCGTCCCCTGCCGGAGATGGAACAACCTCTCACCCAAGCCCTGGAGTGGGCCAATGCAAATTAATTACTTAAAAATCATACAATGTGATTTTCTGGATTTTTGTTTTAGATTCCGTCTCTCACAGTTGAAGTGTACCTATGATAAAAACGACAGACCTCTACATGCTTTGTAAGTCGGAAAACCTGCAAAATCGGCAGTGTATCAAATACTTGTTCTCCCCACTGTATATATATATATATATATATATATATATATATATATATATATATATACATTTTTGTTGTTCGACATAAGACTATACAATTACCAGGAACTTGGTGATTTTAATTGAGGAAATCTGTTCCCAAGTATCTGTTCCCAAGATTTGATTTGAAGAGGAATATGTGAACGTATCCCAATTTAAAAAAGTTTTTTTCAACTACTATATCTGTTTTTTTGGGCTTCTTGCAGTCAATTTGCAGTGTAGGCCTACAAATGATTTATAATTATGTTCCGGCCTGACCATCCTCTCAAGAAAAAATTGGGGACACTTGCCCTAGAGGCACAAATTCCTCCAATTTTAAAGTGCATTGGACATTCCACACATAACGTGCAAAAAAAACAAAAAGCAGATCTACCCAACTCCCAAGCCATTTCTGAGACCAGGTACCAGATCTGGTACATCTAAATTGAAACTCTGAAACAGCCTGGTCGACCTTGGGGGCAATAGCATACACAATGTTTTGTAGATAGACCAACATTGTTTATATAGAGAGTAAAATGTACAGGACCTAAAAGCGACCCCTGTGGGACACCTTTCACCTCGTCCATACCGATTGCAGACAATCTCTGAATCAATAAAAAGTGATTAACAGTATTGACAGGCAAACTGTCAGCATCCTGGCCTTTGATGTCAAGGGTTATTGGTTGTGTTTATTTGCCTATGAAAATAATATATATATATTGAATAGTTTTGAGTGTTCGGATTCTGCTTAAAAATGTACACATTTTGTTTTACAGTGGTTTTTGCAATAGACATTAAAACCAGGGTTTTTGCTGGATGCAAGAATCAATGCCAAGTTTTATTAGGAAGCCCCGCCTAGAATATGTGCGGTGCTGACGTGCATTGGTCCCTCACGTGACTCCAGGAATGTTAACAATGCAGTAAGTGTCCAACTTTGTACTGCATTCTAATTCTGCCTGTAGTTGGGAGAAAATGGAGTCTCTTCTCAGGATATTTACCCGGGCCTACCGTTGAGAAAGTTCGATACATTATCGTATGGATTGTGCAACAAAGGATTGGATATACCGTTTTCCCGAAAAGCGTATTTGGTTGGATTCTTTCTCGGATTAAAGCCGAATGATACTTCTATCACATGGTAAGTTCAAGTCTTCATCATATTTTGTGAAAGCCTAACTATTTTGATGAAAACACAAAGATACATGTTCTTTTCAGTACTGACATTTATGTAAATTGAAGATAAAGCCTCGGATTTCTTCTAACGCGACTAGCTTTCGGCCAGAGGAAGAGACTGCTGGGACTGAAATTCTCCCTACATTGGAATGTCGGGCTGCTCCAGGCTGCAGAGTTGCGCTCTGATCGGCGGATAGATCATAAAACTTCCAGCGCAAAGTTGAGAAGGCCCCGCAATATTTTTCAGTCTCGAAATGTTCTAATTAATCACAACCTCGACAAGAAAACCCATGACGTGATCAATATGTTTAGGATATTGAAACAAATTTAATTTTACAATGGTTTTGTTTTCACTAAAGCCTAGGATGGGAGGGGGTCTTTAAGCGTGGCAAAAATAATATTAAAATGACGTGTTAAAAGTGTTATAATGTACCTTTGAAACACGAATGTGTCTTTAAAATGTTTCTTTGAGATGAATATGGATTCTTAGGATGTTTCTGGTTGCATTAAATGTTTGGTGAATTATTTAATTCCATAATGGTCTCTCATTCTGTAAACGGGCTGCAAATAGTCAACTGTCTTTTTGTGGGATGTGCACCATTGTTCTTAATGTCCAGATTTTTTTATGATGCTGTTTGATAAACTTTTGAATAACAGAAACTTCTCACTGATTGTTTATTAAGTTTGGACATTTTATTTCTGTAACTTAAAATAACTGCCACAATTGAACTGTTTAAGAGTAGTTTGCGAAGTGTATGCCAAATTATCAGTCTAGTATAGCAGGCTAATAGATTGGCACTGATGCAACCATGCGTTTCATTCAGGTGTGCAATAACACACGAGGTTCAAGGTATGAACCTTGTTCTAGCTCTACCTTTAAACAACATATCAGGCACACAATGTTATAAAAATGTTAATATAGGCTAGATAATAATAAATTACTATTATGCAGGTATTACAATGAATAGCCCATTTGTTTAATTGTGACTGTAGCATACATTTGAAAAGTCATATTCTACCCGGATCAGATGTTCTCTATTGATATAAGCCTGTGAGTATTGATTGTATTGATAATACTGTCTTATTGTATTACAGTATGTGTCACTGTCTGGGAATCTGACTTCAATAGAATTCATGTGTAACATTCATTGCAAACCTACATCTCGCATCAGGAGATCAGATATTAGCCGACTGTATTTGTTTACATGATTGACTTCTTGATTTAAAATAACTTGAATCAAAGTAATCTCGTCAAAATAAATATACTTTCATTCCAACCTAAATCTAGGTTGGATCTACAGCAACAGCTTCAATGTGATGAACGGTAGCATTCAAGTTAACTTGTTTATATTTTACATGTTTGAAAGGATCTCTGTACTTTTCTGTTACCGTTGTGACTTGTGTCTCCACATGTAATCAAATATTGGATCCCAACCACAACCACTCAGACATTATTATCAGGCATTGCAGACTGAGGACCTCATTGGTAAAGACAGTCCAGGGCATTTCCATCTAAAAGGACCTGTGAGCACCAACGTGACGTTCATAGGAGCATGTCCAATTGGGTGTCAAATGAAAGCTAAGAGTATATTTTTGATTAATTAAATTATATTTACATTTTTCAACCATGTTCCATCCCAAACCTTAGGGAACGGAAAAGGCTTTGATTTCTGGTAAAACAGGTGTAAAGGGGGTCTTAGACAACATCTACCAGAAATAGTCTTAAAAGGTATCATACATACATCAACACACAATAGTGTTGAAGTAAAGACCCCTGTCAACGAATATCAACTCTTATATTTAGTTTTGGAGAAATGATTTGCCTTCTATAAGTTTAAGAAACATTGCTTTGTGCCTTGTAATTTTGTCACAAAAACCTGCATCTTTAAGATAGTTTCTAATTTCTCTCCCTCATTAGGAGGGAGGATAATGACATTTTACAGAAGTAACAATTAAAGGTAGGCCTACCAATTTGTTAGTGTTTTATTTACAGTACCAGTAAAAAGTTTGTACACACCCTACTCATTCAAGGGTTTTTCTTATTTTTTAAAACTATTTTCTACATTGTAGAAAAATAGTGAAGACATCAAAACTATGAAATAACACATATGGAATCATGTAGTAACCAATTTTTAAAAAAAACTAATCAAAATATATTTTATATTTGAGATTCTTCAAAGTAGCCACCCTTTGCCTTGGTGACCAGCTTCATGAGGAATGCTTTTGCAACAGTCTTGAAGGAGTTCCCACATATGCTGAGCACATGTTGGCTGCTTTTTGGGTTGAGGTCCGGTGATTGTGGGGGCCAGGTCATCTGATTGATGCAGCACTCCATCACCCTCCTTCTTGGTCAAACAGCCTGGAGGTGTGTTGGGTCATTGTCCTGTTGAAAAACAAATGATAGTCCCACTCAGCGCAAACCAGATGGGATGGCTTATCGCTACAGAATGCTGTGGTAGCCATGCTGGTTAAGTGTGCCTTGAATTCTAAATAAATCACTGACAGTGTCACCAACAAAGCACCATCACACACCTCCTTGTCCATGTTTCACGGTGGGAACTACACATACAGAGATCATCCGTTCTACTCTGCATCTCACAAAGACATGGCGGTTGGAACCAATAATATCAAATTTGGACTCATTAGACCAAAGGAGAGATTTCCACTGGTCTATTGTCCATTGCTCGTGTTTCTTGGGCCAATCAAGTCTTCTTCTTCTTATTGGTGTCCTTTAGTAGTGGTTTCTTTCCAGAAATTTGACCATAAAGGCCTGATTCACACCGTCTCCTCTGAACAGTTGAAGTTGAGATGTGTCTTTTTCTACAAATGGACTATCCGGACTATGCAAATAAAGTGTTACTGAGTACTGTATAATGTACTGTACTGATCATATCTACTTTCTGCAAATATATTTGAATCCTAGTCAGTGGTCAGAGTCAGTCTCTGTCCAGACGGTTCAGAAACAACCCAAACCTTGAGAAATTGGTCCTAAAAACATATTTTCCAAGTTAATGGTGTTAATAATTTCTGCTAGCCATCTACTGAAGCAAGGGGAGGTGGGTGACTTCCATTCTGTGAGGATCATGCTTTTTGCAGCCACCATTCCAAACATCAGAGCCAGTTGTTTCTCATAGGAGATCCTGTGTGATTAACAGTACAGGTGTCTCTAATCAGTCAGATAAAATAAGAAATTCATTTTATTATCCTTGCAAGCAAATTTAGTTTGTGGCACTGTGCATACATAAAAACACATAATCAAGCATAGAGGATGACATATGCAGGTAGAGAAGTGCAGTTCATGAGTGATCAATGATTCATCTGTACACTATATTCACTGTACACATCAGTACTATGTCAACTACCATTCCAACTGCTGGCCAGAAGCTGCTCCTACTAGTGTTTTTTTAAACATTCAGGAGACAGTGTCTCTACCCTCCTCTGTCTGTTGTTCTTTAGGGGAAATCCATGTTTCTGTTGTTTATTTTGGTCCTCTGCCCCGTGATGGAATGATATGAGCTTTCTTGTCGTTACTTGTGGAATGGAATGCTCTATGGGTGGACGTGGTGCTCAAAGCATCACAAGAATGGGAACTGAGGCTAAAGATTCTGGAGATTGGGCAACTTGTTGTGGAGCTTGGCACTACCGTCCCAAATATGTGTTTGTTTTTCAGATAACTAGACTCACAGTGAGTGCTGTGATTGTATCAGAAAATGCCTCAAACATCCAAACCCCAAAAATACCTTTTTCAACCCATGATGAGAGAGTGTGTGTGTGTGTGAGAGAGTAGTGTCCTGATTTAGATGGATCAAGAGGATGTCACTGTTCAATGCTATCCCAGGCCTCAAGGCCTACCAAGCATACTGGTCTGGTGTTCTCTCAGTCCAAGCTAAACAACTGTGTTTTAGTCATTGTCATAATTGAAAATGTGTAATACGGTGTTTTGCACCACAAAAGCTGTTACACGATTACACAGTGATAATACATTGTTGTTGCCGCTTATTCTACATGAGTGTGCACAGAGACATACTTCATTCATACCTCCTATATTCTGTCACGGAGAGTAGCACTGCCACGATAGATTGTAGACAATGTTTTGAAGATAAAACCGTAAAGGGGTGTTAATATTGGATCACACAGGAGCATTTCACACACAGTGGATGAGACATGTGTAACTAATATGACCCTATGCCACCATGACCACACACACCGTACCCTTACAGTGACCGTTCAGTAACATTTTCTGTTCTGATCTTGCTCCACAGGCGCAGATGGGAGCCAGAACGGTTTGGGGCAAGGGTACCCTTGTCACCCCTTACATGACTTGGAATAAGGAGGAGTGTGACCCCTAAAACACAAACACCATGGCACGCCAGTGGGATTTCTATCAGTAGGAGCCAGCCACACAGAGACAAACAAAAACAGTAATACAGAGCGAGAAAGACAAATCTCAATCTCACATATTTTTGCACAGCTTAGGAGTGTGTGTGTGTGTGTGTCAGTTTTTGGGTGAGAATTTGAGTGTGTGTTCCTTAGACTTAAACGGGAGTGTCATGAGGCCCAAGACGTTCCCCGCTGCTCCGTACATGGGCAACACGCGCCAGCGCCTCCAGGAGATCAAGGAGGGGCTAAAGCAGCCGGCCAAGCTGATGAGCCAGGCCCTCCACGGGGGCAGCTCCCGGGGCGAGGGGGGCCGCGGGGCCGAAAGCAAGAGCAAAGACCCCGGCAGTCGCCAGCAGCAGCACCGGCCCCCTCAGAAGTTCAACAATTACCAGAATGCTCTGAGGGAGATCCGCAAGTCCCTCAGGCCGTTTGAATACAAGTCTGGACCCTCTTCTGGCTCTGCCCACCCCGCTGGAGACGTCAACCGACAGATGCTGCAGGAGCTGGTCAATACTGGCTGTGACCAGGTGAGTACTGGGGAGTGTGTGTGTGTGCGCTTGCTCTTAAGTGGAAGAAACTGCTCTGGTCTGTATTAATGTGTCTGCTTGAATGCTGGTTCTATAGTCACGTATGTTAGTGGTTAACATACTAATGTGGCGGTAGAAAGCCCCATTCACTGTCATAATAATTCAATGATACACTACAACCTTTCTCTTCGAAGAGTACAGTACAATGGTTACATAATAGAGGTCTACCGATTAATCGGAATGGCCGATTAATTAGGGCCGATTTCGAGTTTTCATAACAATCGGTAATCTGCATTTTTTGGACACCGATCATTGCACTCCACGAGGAGACTGTGTGGCAGGCTGACTACCTGTTATGCGAGTGCAGCAAGGAGCCAAGGTAAGGTGCTAGCTAGCATTAAACGTATCTTATAAAAAATAATCAATCTTAACATAATCACTAGTTAACTACACATGGTTGATGATATTACTAGTTTATCTAGCTTGTCCTGCGTTGCATATAATCGATGTGGTGCCCATTAATTTATCATTGAATCATAGCCTACTTCGCCAAATGGGTGATTTAACAAGCGCATTTGCGAAAAAAGCACTCATTGCACCAATGTGTACCTAACCATAAACATCAATTCCTTCCTTAAAATCAATACACAAGTGTATATTTTTAAACCTGCATATTTAGTTAAAAGAAATTCATGTTAGCAGGCAATATTAAACTAGGGAAATTGTGTCACTTTTCTTGCGTTCATTGCATGCAGTCAGGGTATATGCAACAGTTTGGGCCACCTGGCTTGTTGCAAACTAATTTCCCAGAATTTTATGTAATTATGACATAAAATTGAAGGTTGTGCAATGTAACAGGAATATTTTGACTTATGGATGCCACCCGTTAGATAAAATACGGAATGGTTCCATATTTCACTGAAAGAATAAACGTTTTATTTTCGAAATGATAGTTTCCGGATTTGACCATATTAAGGACCTAAGGCTCGTATTTCTGTTTGTTTTTATGTTATAATTAAGTCTATGATTTGATATTTGATAGAGCAGTTTGACTGAGTGGTGGTAGGCAGCAGCAGGCTCGTAAAGCATTAATTGAAACGGCACTTTAGTGCGTTTGCCAGCAGCTCTTCATTGTGCTTCAAGCATTGCGCCGTTTATGACTTCAAGGCTATCAACTCCCGAGATTAGGCTGGTGTAACCGATGTGAAATGGTTAGCGGGGTGCGCGCTAATAGCGTTTCAAACGTCACTCGCTCTGAGACTTGGAGTAGTTGTTCCGTAGTTGTTCCCCTTGCTCCGCAAGGGCCACGGCTTTTGTGACGCGATGGGGAACGATGCTTCGAGGGTGGCTGTTGTCGATGTGTTCCTGGTTTGAGCCCAGGTAGGGACGAGGAGAGGGACGGAAGCTATACTGTTACACTGGCAATACTAAAGTGCCTATAAGAACATCCAATAGTCAAAGGTATATGAAATACAAATGGTATAGAGAGAAATATTCCTATAATTCTTATAATGACCTCAACCTAAAACTTCTTACCTGGGAATATTGAAGACCCATGTTAAAAGGAACCACCAGCTTTCATATGTTCTCATGTTCTGAGCAAGGAGCTTAAACGATAGCTTTTTTACATGGCACATATTGCACTTTTACTTTCTTTTCCAACACTTTGTTTTTGCATTATTTAAACCAAATTGAACATGTTTCATTATTTATTTGAGGCTACATTTATTTGATTGATGTATTATATTAAGTTAAAATAAAATTGTTCATTTAGTATTGTTGTAATTGTCATTATTACAAATAAATAAATAAAACATGTTTTTTTTAATCGGCAGATTAATCGGTATCGGCTTTTTTTTAAAGTCCTGCAATAATCGGTATCGGCGTTGAAAAAAATCATAGTCGGTCGACCTCTATTACATAATTCGGAGAGCAGATATACAGTGGGGCAAAAAAGTCTTTAGTCAGCCACCAATTGTGCAAGTTCTCCCACTTAAAAAGATGAGAGAGGCCTGTAATTTTCATCATAGGTACACTTCAACTATGACAGACAAAATGAGAAAGAAAATCCAGTAAATCACATTGTAGGATTTTTAATGAATTTATTTACAAATTATTGTGGAAAATAAGTATTTGGTCAATAAGAAAAGTTTATCTCAATACTTTGTTATATACAAATCAAATGTATTTATATAGCCCTTCGTACATCAGCTGATATCTCAAAGTGCTGTACAGAAACCCAGCCTAAATCCCCAAACAGCAAGAAATGCAGGTGTAGAAGCACGGTGGCTAAGAAAAACTCCCTAGAAAGGCCAGGTGGACTGGGGACAGCAAGGAGTCATCATGTCAGGTAGTCATGAGGCATGGTCCTAGGGCTCAGGTCCTCCAAGAGAGAGAGAGAGAAAGAGAGAATTAGAGAGGGCATACTTAAATTCACACAGGACACCAGATAGGACAGGAGAAGTACTCCAGACATAACAAACTGACCCTAGCCCCCGACACATAAACTACTGCAGCATAAATACTGGAGGCTGAGACAGGAGGGGTCAGGAGACACTGTGGCCCCATCCGATGACACCCCCGGACAGTGCCAAACAGGAAGGATATAACCCCTTGTTGGCAATGACAGAGGTCAAAAGTTGCTGGTATTTTGGCCCATTCCTCCATGCAGATCTCCTCTAGAGCAGTGATGTTTGGGGGCTGTTGCTGGGTAACACGGACTTTCAACTCCCTCCAAAGATTTTCTATGGGGTTGAGATCTGGAGACTGGCTAGGCCACTCCAGGACCTTGAAATGCTTCTTACGAAGCCACTCCTTCGTTGCCCGGGCGGTGTGTTTGGGATCATTGTCATGCTGAAAGACCCAGCCACGTTTCATCTTTAATGCCCTTGCTGATGGAAGGAGGTTTTCACTCAAAATCTCACGATACATGGCCCCATTCATTCTTTCCTTTACACGGATCAGTCGTCCTGGTCCCTTTGCAGAAAAACAGCCCCAAAGCATGATGTTTCCACCCCCATGCTTCACAGTAGGTATGGTGTTCTTTGGATGCAACTCAGCATTCTTTGTCCTCCAAACACGACAAGTTGAGTTTTTACCAAAATAGTTCTATTTTGGTTTCATCTGACCATATGACATTCTCCCAATCTTCTTCTGGATCATCCAAATGCTCTCTAGCAAACTTCAGACGGGCCTAGACATGTACTGGCTTAAGCAGGGGGACACGTCTGGCACTGCAGGATTTGAGTCCCTGGCGGCGTAGTGTGTTACTGATGGTAGGCTTTGTTACTTTGGTCCCAGCTCTCTGCAGGTCATTCGCTAGGTCCCCCCGTGTGGTTCTGGGATTTTTGCTCACCGTTCTTGTGATCATTTTGACCCCACGGGGTGAGATCTTGTGTGGAGCCCCAGATCGCGGGAGATTATCAGTGGTCTTGTATGTCTTCCATTTCCTAATAATTTCTCCCACAGTTGATTTCTTCAAACCAAGCTGCTTACCTATTGCAGATTCAGTCTTCCCAGCCTGGTGCAGGTCTACAATTTTGTTTCTGGTGTCCTTTGACAGCTCTTTGGTCTTGGCCATAGTGGAGTTTGGAGTGTGACTGTTTGAGGTTGTGGACAGGTGTCTTTCATACTGATAACAAGTTCAAACAGGTGCCATTAATACAGGTAACAAGTGGAGGACAGAGGAGCCTCTTAAAGAAGAAGTTACAGGTCTGTGAGAGCCAGAAATCTTGCTTGTTTGTAGGTGACCAAATACTTATTTTCCACCATAATTTACAAATAAATTCATTAAAAATCCTACAATGTGATTTTCTGGATTTTTTTTCTCATTTTGTCTGTCATAGTTTAAGTGTACCTATGATGAAAATTATAGGCCTCTCTCACCTTTTTAAGTGGGAGAACTTGCACAATTGGTGGCTGACTAAATACTTTTTTTGCCCCACTGTATCAGGTCGAATTCAACAATCTGCTTGGCGCTGGTTTCTTTACCCTCTTTCGGGAACGAGCATGTGAACATCTTCACACCTGAGAGAGAATAGGAGAGGAAAAAAGAGAGAGGGAGAGGTTAGGAAATGGAAGAAGAGGACAGGTAGTGTTTCCGCAGGAAATTATGTCAGCTCATACATGCTCACTTTTCACCTAAAGAAATAAAGCCTTTACTATAGTTCAGATATGGAAAGCCTTATTACAGGAAAATAAGCATATTCTATCATTGATCAGAGTATTTCTGAATAATACGGATCAGACTGTGCAACATAGTTCATTCGCTCTTTAAACACTCATAACTGGCCTAAGATGAGGTCATTTTTAAAGGGCTCAGCTTTGACTCTGTGTTTTAAAGCTCTTGGATTGGCCAGAGACAGGTCACTATAACCAGACTCAGTACTATGCCTTTGTGGTTGAAGGCTTTAGGACAGGCCTGAGTACAGGCCCTGGGATTGCAGCACTCTGCATCTAAAGAATGCTTATCTCAAGCGCGTGCACCAAACTACTGAGAAACCCTCCTCAGACACCAGCACAGTGGAATTATGAGCTGTTACTTCAGAGAAAGAGGGAGAGCGAGAGAGATGCAAGCCACATCAATACACATATTGATTTGAGTTATCAGAAAGCTGTTGTGTGCTTGCAGGTGTCCTTTGCTACGGCTTGATCTTGTTCTTGTTATTACACACACAGATTTTTACTGCTCCTATAGGACTAGGAATGTGTAGTTAGTTTGTGTATTGTTAGTGTGTAGTTAGAATGTTGTAATAGCGTAGTTAGTGTGTAGTTACAGTGTAGTAAGTGTGGTTTGGCCTCTAGTTCCTCTGAATGGCTCAGACCGGAGAGAGAGTGGGAGCACTATCAATACAAACAGGAAGTGGCGATTCAATGGTAGCAGGGTGGAACAGTTCCATCTGCTCCCATCGTGTCGCCACAGACAATATGGCCACGTTCTCTCGCTGTCTCTCTCTCTGACGGTGTGTCTCTGTCTCTCACTTTTTCTTTCGCTACCCCTCTTATCTCTCTGTCTATTTCTCATTCTATATTCCGTTTATTCACCTCTCATTAGCTTTACATATTTATTTGTGTTTATAGACACAAGCAGAAGGATAAACTGACAATGAAAATAATTGTACACGTTTATATTTTACAGGCAAAACATTTCTCTCTTTTCCTGCCTACTGATTTTGAAACTGATGGATTATAGGTAATGGTGTCTCAATGAGTGATGTGGCAGTCACCTGTCACTGTGAGTATGTGTTTGTCCTAGGGCTGTGTCCACTGAGCGTGGGCCCTTGTTTTCCCAACATTCCACAGCCGTAATAGCCGCCGTAGTGAGTGGCCCATTTGGTCTCAACCCACCTCCACCCCTACGAGCCCTCTGGCCTGATTCTTACCAGACGTGCCACCTCCTCTCCTCCTCCAGCATGTTTTGGTGGGGAAGCGAGGGGGGACCGCCGGAGTGTGGAGGAGCTCTTTCCTTTCCTCTGCCACCTTCCTTCCTTCATGTGTACAGCAGCTCCAGTATTACTGTATTATGGGCCGGCGCGAAATGGAATGGAGACGGGAATCTTATGCACGCTAAGCGTATTAAACCGCCGACATATAAAACGACGTGGCTGCCGCGTTTATTTAACGATGAGGTTAACAGGACGTGTGTGTGTGTGTGTGTGTGTGTGTGTGTGTGTGTGTGTGTGTGTGTGTGTGTGTGTGTGTGTGTGTGTGTGTGTGTGTGTGTGTGAGATTAATAGAAGATGGCGGAGCGCAATCAGTTGTTCCGCAGGCCTATTGATGTCACTCTCTCTCGGCCTGTCCATCCAGACTCCGCTCTCTAAAGGTCTCCCATATGGGTTTCATTTCCCATAGTGGAATGTGTTGCAGAATTAGGTCAAATTGAAAACGAATATAAAAAACAGCCTTCCTCTCAGAGTAAGAGTTGAGTGTGTGTGCATACTGTCAGTATCGTCTGAGATGTTTTGGCATGTGATTGTGTTTGGGATAACTCCTTGGCTTGTGGCTGTAACCATTATGACAAGGGTGCAAATGTGGCGGAGGATATTGTAAGCTGGAAGCCACATAAGAGTCAAGAATAGCCTCTTCTGATGCTTAGAATTCCATTTGGCCTAAATGGCACCAAAAAAATGTATCCCTTTTTATTTTACCACTACAATCTGTAATAACACCGTGTAGAAAGTAAACATCCGCACCTCGATGGTGCCAAGTGTGCTTATGTCTGCATAACGAGGAAGTATGGACAAAAATTCTGGTCTAGTGATCAATGACAATGGAGTAAGCTGTCAAGCCTTACATAATTAGAAAGAGGAGATTCTCACGATTAAAATGGTGTCCAATTTGAAAAAAATCTAAATATACACATTGCGAGATATAAAGTGGGGCAAAAAAGTATTTGGTCACCTACAAACAAGCAAGATTTCTGCCTCTCACAGACCTGTAACTTCTTCTTTAAGAGGCTCCTCTGTCCTCCACTCGTTACCTGTATTAATGGCACCTGTTTGAACTTGTTATCAGTATAAAAGACACCTGTCCACAACCTCAAACAGTTACACTCCAAACTCCACTATGGCCAAGTCCAAAGAGCTGTCAAAGGACACCAGAAACAAAATTGTAGACCTGCACCAGGCTGGGAAGACTGAATCTGCAATAGGTAAGCAGCTTGGTTTGAAGAAATCAACTGTGGGAGCAATTATTAGGAAATGGAAGACATACAAGACCACTGATAATCTCCCGCGATCTGGGGCTCCACGCAAGATCTCACCCCGTGGGGTCAAAATGATCACAAGAACGGTGAGCAAAAATCCCAGAACCACACGGGGGGGACCTAGCGAATGACCTGCAGAGAGCTGGGACCAAAGTAACAAAGCCTACCATCAGTAACACACTACGCCGCCAGGGACTCAAATCCTGCAGTGCCAGACGTGTCCCCCTGCTTAAGCCAGTACATGTCCAGGCCCGTCTGAAGTTTGCTAGAGAGCATTTGGATGAACCAGAAGAAGATTGAGAGAATGTCATATGGTTAGATGAAACCAAAATAGAACCTTTATGGTAAAAACTCAACTCGTCGTGTTTGGTGGACAAAGAATGCTGAGTTGCATCCAAAGAACACCATACCTACTGTGAGGCATGGGGGTGAAAACATCATGCTTTGGGGCTGTTTTTCTGCAAAGGGACCAGGACGACTGATCCGTGTAAAGGAAAGAATGAATGGGGCCATGTATCGTGAGATTTTGAGTGAAAACCTCCTTCCATCAGCAAGGGCATTGAAGATGAAACGTGGCTGGGTCTTTCAGCATGACAATGATCCCAAACACACCGCCCGGGCATCGAAGGAGTGGCTTCGTAAGAAGCATTTCAAGGTCCTGGAGTGGCCTAGCCAGTCTCCAGATCTCAACCCCATAGAAAATCTTTGGAGGGAGTTGAAAGTCCGTGTTACCCAGCAACAGCCCCCAAACATCACTGCTCTAGAGGAGATCTGCATGGAGGAATGGGCCAAAATACCAGCAACAGTGTGTGAAGACTTACAGAAAACATTTGACATCTGTCATTGCCAACAAAGGGTATATAACAAAGTATTGAGATAAACTTTTGTTATTGACCAAATACTTATTTTCCACCATAATTTGCAAATAAATTCATTAAAAATCCTACAATGTGATTTTCTGATTTTTTTTCCTAACTTTGTCTGTCATCGTTGAAGTGTACTATTTTGAAAATTACAGGCCTCTCATCTTTTTAACTTGCACAATTGTTGGCTGACCAAATACTTTTTTGCCACACTGTACCTATATTTCCCTATAGGAAACAATGGGAAGATCTCAGAGTTCCAGGAGTCATTTTTTGTTGTTGTTTACATTTTAACTACCAGTAACTTGGGCAGGTCTCATTGCCAACAATAACAAGCAGGCATTGCGACGTAGAGGCATTGCGACGTAGAACAATAAGCTGGGAATAGAACGTTCGGAAGTTGAGTTGGTGCCACGGTGCTCAATAGAACTAATAGTAGCTGGCAGGGTGAAAATGCCCTAAAATGAGGCCTGTTTTTCATGATTACTTCAAAACTACGGCAAGCAGCTGGGACATATGGTAATATTATATTACTATTTTTTATCAGAAAAAAGCATTGTTGAAAATGTAATGTGTCCAGCCTAGAAATTGAAAGTCACACACCGAAAAATACAGATTTCCAAATATCTGGAATTCTTTGCTTCCTGGCTTGTGGAATGTTGGGAACATCTGTCACCATGACATTGGAGGTCAGAGTTGGAACGCAACGCACCACCAGGCTGTCCACAGCAGCCATCCTCCACCCAGTTTCCGTCTCGGCACAGAGCAGAGAGGGAGGGGAGGGGGTGGGGGCGAGAAAAGCAATAGACAGAGAGGAAGGGCGAGAGAGTGAGCAAGAGAGAAATTAACTTAGGAAAGGATAAGGGGGAGCGAAAAGAGTGATTGAGGTTTCTGAGGGACTGAAGTCTCCACATTAGCATGGAAACCAGGCAGCTAGTCAGCACTCTCCTTTAGCTATGGTGGAATCCAACACACAGGCCCAGGCCAGTCACCATAGAGTGACCATAAACATACATGAATGTTTATATTTGGTTTTGTTTGTGTGTGTGCGTGTGCACAGCGCTAATAGGGGTGTGCAAATGTGTGTGTCTTATGAGTGAGGGAGAGGGAGGGAGGGAAAGAGTGTATTTTGGTTCAGTCGTATGGGCAGGTCCACTCTCAGATGGACACACGTACTCACACACACAAGCACACACACACACACAAACACACAGAATGTGTAGAATATCTGTGGCTCCGGCGTTTCCTGGCTCTGAGAGCTGAATTAGCCCACTGTTGCTATGCAGCCCTGTTTTTAAACACATTTATGTTTGACTAAGTTTCCTCCCTGCAAATGAAAGCACCCGGTCGGTCACAAAATCTGTGGACACGGAATGGCTGCATTACACCGTTTAAACTAGTATAAAGTCCACTTCAGTCCACTTTTGAAAATGGCCTTCGCCTTAGTTTATTTCCTTGATTAATGTATATGTTTTAAACAACAACCTTAAGGAGCCATTTCAGATGAGCAGAAGTATTTGGTTGGAGTTCTCTAACTGACCAGTGGAGGCGGTGTGGGCTGAATGCCTGTCTTGACTGAGGGTCATTTCGAGTGACGTCTTATGCTATTCAGGGATATTTCCTCATGTAGGTGTCTGTCGCCTAGTTAAAGAACGGTCACAGCTTGTGTCATGTTTATTTTCACATCTCACTCACTGATGTTGAATGGCTGTTGTTGTTTGTACTCTGCCTATCAGCCAGTGTGAAAATATCAGGATAACCTGCTTGACCGTTATACAAAAACTCAAATAAGTACTGGAGTATGGTGCTGAACTATCACTGTAGAGGTCCTTGTCATAAAAATAGCCTACTATTGGAATGTTGAAAGAATGTTCTAGGTTGTATGTTCTCAGCTCTCTGTGTTCTTTGTTGTTGTGTGTGTGTGTGAGGCAGGCTCAGGAAGTGGCTGGTGCATGACCCCAGGAGAAGAGGATGCAGGTGCAAGGCCTGCTGGGGGGCTGTTTTTATCGTCACCTGATGTGTGCGTGGGTTACAGTAGAAGAGACAATGACAATAGAAGACACTATACACTGTTTAGCTCTAAAATAATAGAGACAATGCAATCTGTTCCCCAAAATGAGATGGACGAGCTTCATCAGTCACATTGATTTACTTAATTAAGCAATAAGGCCCGAGGGGGTGTGGTATATGGCCAATATACCACAACTAAGGGCTGTATCTGAAGAACAGCCCTTAGCCATGGTATATTGGCCAAAGGGCTGTTCTTCAGATACAGCCCTTAGTTGTGGTATATTGGCCATATACCACAAATCCCTGAGGTGCCTTATTGCTATTATGGTTACCAACGTAATTAGTAAAAATAAATATTTTGTCATAACCGTGATATACCCGTGATATACCCGTGATATACCACGTCTGTCAGCCAATCAGCATTCAGGGCTCGAACCACCTAGTTTATAATGTCTGTTCGACACCATTTATTTGTTGTTTTGCCACCAGGAAATGGCGGTGCGGGCTCTGAAGCAGACGGGCAGCAGAAACATCGAGGCTGCTCTGGAGTACATCAGTAAGATGGGATACCTGGACCCACGCAATGAACTCATCGTCCGGATTATCAAGCAGACCTCGCCAGGTAACACAACCCATGCACATATATTCTAAATATATGCACAGAGAGTTTAAATTGCAATAAGCATATGAACTCAAATCAAATTGTATTGGTCACATACACATGGTTAGCAGATGTTATTGTGAGTGTAGCGAAATGCTTATGCTTCTAGATCCGACAGTGCAGCAGTATCTAACAGGTCATATCTAACA
The DNA here is from genome assembly GCF_034236695.1 of Oncorhynchus nerka. Classification (NCBI taxonomy): domain Eukaryota; kingdom Metazoa; phylum Chordata; class Actinopteri; order Salmoniformes; family Salmonidae; genus Oncorhynchus; species Oncorhynchus nerka. The sequence continues at coordinate 62,837,050 of NC_088398.1, read as the reverse complement.
ATTCCACAACAAAACCTAATACACACAATCTAGTAAAGGAATGGGATGAGAATATATAAGTATAAAATATATGGATGAGCAGTGACAGAGTGGCTAAGATGCAATAGATAGTAAAGAATAGATAGTTCAATTTATTAAAGTGGCCAACGATTTCAAGTCTGTAGGTAGGCAGCTGTTTAACAATCTGATGGCCGCATTGGGATAGTGGTATTCCTGGTCGTAGTGCTGGTTAGTTGACGTCTCTCTGATATCCAATAGTTCTTCCCGGCTGTATGTAATAACAAGGAGTACCCACCAAGGTTTATCTGGGCTAACAATGTAAGAAATAATACATAAAAAAACAACAGTTTCATAAGGACTTCAAGCGAAGCTGCCATCTCTATCGGCGCCATCTTGCCAGACAACTCACTCACCACTATAATTTCTGTCCACAGGCAAAGGGGGCATGCCAAACTCAATTGACCACAGACCACCATTGGAGGGAACAAGTGAGGGTGCCATGCCTCCCTACCACCAGATGGGGGCATCGATGTATGAGGGTGCTGGCTATGGGCCAGAGGGGCCCTACATGGGTGCCCCTCCTGTCATGAACTACATGATCCCCCCCTCGGGCACAGCACAGGGCCCTGCCATGGTTAACCCCATGGGACGCCCGCCCAGTATTGGAGCCTACCCGCCATCCATGGCCGCCCAGAACAATCCAGGGAACCCCATGTACCCCCCAGGTGCCCCGCAAAAGGCCTACCCAGGCAGCATGGAGCAGGCCATGATTGGCTACAGCGTCCCTGGGCAGCCCCAGGCACCAGGAGGCCCCATCCCCGTACCCCACTACGACTACGGCCACGGCCGGCCTCACATGATGGAGCCCTCGGGCTACGGCATCAAGAGGAGCGCATCCTTCCAGAACAAGATGCCACCGCTTGCGCCCGACAACTACGTCAACATGCAGGTTAAAGGGGCCATGGGCCAGAACGGGGGAGGGTACCCCCCTAACCTGTACCTACCGCCCCACTCACACCCCCGGCAGTCCAGCCCCACCTCACACCAGGTCCACATGATGTCCCGCTCGCCCGGTGGAGCTGCCGCCGCCATGGGGCCAGATTTCTCTGACCTCCCCCAGGGCCTGCTCACGCCCTCCAGAGCCAGTCTCAACCTGGACCTGTATGAGCAGCACCAACACCACTGGGCCGGGCCTGAGGGGGCCCCTCCAGCCAGGCAACCCCAGCCTCAGGGGCCCTTCCGGGGAGAGGTGCGAGTCCCCAGCAGGACCAACTCCTTTAACAACCGCTCAGCGCCCCCCAACAACGTCCGGCCCACTTTGGTACCTCCAGCTCCCAGCAAGCAGGACCCGTCCCTGGGTCCACCCAACACCATCACGGCGGTGACGTCGCCCCCCATCCAGCAGCCGGTGAAGAGCATCCGGGTGATGAGGCCCGAGCCGAAGACCGCTGTGGGGCCGTGTCACCCTGGCTGGTTGGCTGCTCAGGAAGCATCTGAGCCCCTCACCTACATGCCTGAAGAGGCCTACGCTCTGGAGCCTGCCCAGGAGCCCCGCTGTCCACCACCTCCCTACCCCAAAACCCTGCTCATATCTGGGGCTTCTTCAGAGGCAGGGCCCCTGGAGGCCTCAGACCTCAACACCCCTGCTAGGCCACACGGTAGCAGTGGAGGAGGGGGAAAGGCAGAAGAGAGCCAGGTGAAAGAGAAGACCAAGTCTGGAAAAGGAGAGAAGGCAGTGAAGGACAAGAAGCAGATCCAGACATCGCCGGTGCCGGTGAGGAAGAACGGGCGTGATCAGGAGAAGAGGGAATCGCGCATTAAAAGCTACTCACCCTTCGCCTTCAAGTTCTACATGGAGCAGCATGTGGAGAATGTGATGAAGACCCACCAGGAAAAACTGAACCGCAGGCTCCAGCTGGAGCAGGAGATGTCCAAGGTGAGACAGGGAGAGACCTAAAGATTATGAATCTAAAGGATTATCCCTGAGGATCTGTGTTGTAGACAACAGCTAGTTTGCCCTAAATACCTAGAACAGCTTGTCCAAAACATTTAGAAAAACATTTACTCAGGGTTCAGTCCTTTTGACCCCCTTTTGAGACTGTTATGAAATACACAAAAAATAAAGCATTTTATTAGTGAGGTAATATATTAGTTACATGTTATCTTATATTAACAGTTGATGGAGACATTCATAACATAAAACACTTCAAGATATATAAAATATAATATCATTGTAATAAGGCGCATATACAGGATATAACCAGGGCGACGTATCCTCTTTATTTCTACATTCTTCCCCTTCCTCCAGGCTGGCCTATCAGAGGCCGAGCAGGAGCAGATGAGGAAGATGCTGAACCAGAAGGAGTCCAACTACAACCGTCTGCGCCGTGCCAAAATGGACAAGGCCATGTTTGTCAAGATCAAGACACTGGGCATCGGGGCCTTCGGCGAGGTGTGCCTGACACGCAAGGTGGACACGGGAGCCCTGTACGCCATGAAGACGCTGCGCAAGAAGGACGTGCTCAACCGCAACCAGGTGGCCCATGTCAAGGTAAAGATGAATCCAAATGATCATGCTGAGGAGATGCTACTGATGATGTTTCCATGTTATTTCAATGTTATTGTTACACCAATGGCACATGTCTACATGTTGTGTGGACTGGACAGTAAAGTGTTTCTACCCCTAAGGCTGAGCGTGACATCCTGGCGGAGGCAGACAACGAGTGGGTGGTGCGTCTGTACTACTCGTTCCAGGACCGTGACAGCCTCTACTTCGTCATGGACTACATCCCCGGAGGAGACATGATGAGCCTGCTGATCCGCATGGGCGTCTTCCCCGAGCCGCTGGCATGCTTCTACGTGGCTGAGCTGACGCTGGCCATCGAGAGTGTCCACAAGATGGGCTTCATCCACCGCGACATCAAGCCGGACAACATCCTCATCGATCTGGACGGACACATCAAGTTGACCGACTTTGGCCTCTGCACTGGCTTCCGCTGGACGCACAACTCCAAGTACTATCAGAAAGGTGAGCGGGGGAAAGACAAAGGACACGTTTTTGCACTGTGTATATGCTGTTTTATAGACAGCTTTTACTTGATATGATATGATCGATATGTAATGTCCTCTCCTTTCTCCAGGGAGCCACATCAGGCAGGACAGCATGGAGCCCAGTGACTTCTGGGATGACGTGTCCAACTGTCGTTGTGGCGACCGGCTGCAGACCCTGGAGCAGCGGGCAACACGGCAACACCAGCGCTGCCTGGCACACTCCCTGGTGGGCACGCCCAACTACATCGCCCCTGAGGTGCTGCTGCGCAAAGGTGAGGGCAATACTGGACATGAAGGAATGGAGTGGTCATATATTTGATAAATAAAGAAGCACATTGTGGTCTTATTAGTGAGCGGCTGTGGTCTTGTCCCTGCAGGGTACACCCAGCTGTGTGACTGGTGGAGTGTGGGAGTGATCCTCTTTGAGATGCTGGTGGGACATCCACCCTTCCTGGCCCCGACACCCACTGAGACACAGATAAAGGTTAGTAGTCTGTCGACTCACGGCTCAGCTAAACTACAGAATGTGGAAATGCGATATAACTAATCAATTGTAGCTCTGAAACATACTGTTTCCTCACAGTCTCCCCCTTCCCTTTCTTCTTCAGGTGATAAACTGGGAGAGCACGCTGCAGGTGCCCCCGCAGGTTAAGCTCAGCCCAGAGGCTGTCGACATCATCGGCCGTCTCTGCTGCTCCCCTGAGGAGCGTCTTGGGAGCAACGGCGCCGGCGAGATCAAGACTCACCCCTTCTTCGACCAGATGGACTTCTCCAGCAACCTGCGCACCCAGCCCGCCCCCTACCGGCCCAAGATAGCCCACCCCATGGACACATCCAACTTCGACCCGGTGGAGGAGGAGGGGGGTCCCGGGGCGTGGAGTGACAGCGGGGACAGCACACGGGCCTGGGAGACCCTCTGCACACCACACGGGAAACACCCGGAGCACGCTTTCTACGAGTTCACCTTTCGCAGGTTTTTTGACGACAACGGCTGCCCCTTCCGCTACCCCAAGCCCCCTGAGATCAGCCACAGCCAGGGGCCTCCCAGCAGTAGCAGAGCCAGCAGCATGGGCCCTGAGGAGGGAGGAAGAGGAGGAGGAAGAGCAGGGGGAGCCTGTGTATGTGTAGAAGAGCCCAGACGGTTGGCTTTCTGAACTATGACCCCCCCCCCCCCCCCCCTTCTCTCTCTCTCTCCAACAATCAACACTTAGCACCTGGGGCCCTGGCTGCCAACTTTCTATCTACCGCTGTTCTTCTCAGAGGGTGTGTGTGTGTGCGTGTGCGTGCGTGCGTCTATATTTGTGTGTGTTTGAGAGACTGAACAGGACGACCTGACATCTGTTTAACAATTCAGACACTACTGTGTGGAATCTCCAGCGTGAGCAAAGACTACAATAAGAATCCCTGATCTGGGACCAAGAACAACTAACTGTACAAGGGCTAGGGATTGGATAATGAAGCCAGAGGACTGTTCTGAAAGCAAATGAATCAGAACAGGAACAGATCTTCTATGGAAATGAAAGTATCCGCTGCGCTGTGGAAGTTTACAAAAGTGTTCAGATAAGAGTTTGACACTAGGACCGTTACTATGGGTGGTCCTTGTGCTCTATCCCATTCCTTCGCCTTGGGTCTTAGAGATCTCTTCTTCCAGGTTAGCCTTACCCCAGGAAGTTAACACAAACACTTCCTGGACGTCAGGTTGGTCTGGACTGAATTAGCTGGTGGTAGAGGGGAAGAATGCAACACTTCTTACACAGCTGTGACAAAATAAGTTACCAAAATACAAATTCACATGCGCACATGAACACTTTAAAGGATGGTTGAACTACACAATTTAGCAGGAAGCAATGGGGTTGTCCTCTGCAGCTAACCCACCTAAAGCCTTGAGCATACCGATTGTGTAAAACTGTATGCGTTCCGACAGAAGTCCATTAATTTCAGTGGAAGGCAATTCTCACCTCTGGGACTCATCTGCCAGACTCGGTTGCGATGCTTGTCGCTGCGTGTAGTGTGTTGCATGCATGTGTTGGATTTTTCCAACTTGTGCTGTTGCTTTGCCATGCGGTATCAGGAACAGAAGTAGATAATCAACCGAAGAAGTTGCTAATATGTAGCTAATGTGTAGCATGATTATTTTTGTTATGATTCGGTGCATGGATTGCGAAGACTACGTAAAATTTACCGTACGGCAAATGTAATAATGCAACCTGTGTGCACACGGCGTAAGTCGCGGCATTTTTCAAAGTTAGAGTCTGACATGTAAGTCTAGGCATTCCCCAGCTGTGACTCCTACCTTTAGCTTCACACTAACTTTTTTTCCAAATAGGAGATGTGGGATAAAGCCCACTTGTGTTGTTCCCACTCACCCCTAAATGTCTTCAGGATTCTGTTTTGAGTATCAGACCTAGGGGAATGGTTGTGACGGGTAAGTACTCGTAGCAGCAACAACAAATTCCTTTGTTTTATTGAGCTCATTTTGCAGAGTTCTGAGGAAGGTGGACTGCAAGTGTGTAATCATTGCTTTGTTACAGATATGGATCTCATGATTACATACATATTTGCTAAGCAGTCACGGCTATCCATATCTCCACACAACACATACATTACACCTGCTCTAAGACTGTCATGAACAGTGACATTACTGGCGCCAAGAGCAGTGTATTTTAGCCTCCTTGACAAAAGCCCTACCTGCGAATCCACCACTTACAAACACACGCTCAGTATTATACAGTTAACACATTGGAGTGTCCACACAGTCTCCTCAGTCCATATGGAGACAGATGTGAAATCTCAATGTCAGAAACACATGTAATAGTATGACTATGTGCAATACAGAAAATACGATATATAGTTTTCTAAACACTTACAATTACCATTTTGACCTTGTAATACTGAAACACGCTATGTACAAATATACATTATATTGGTTTATATATTTTCCTTATAGTTACATGACCCAATGCTGCTTATTATTGTGATTTAATATTATTATTATTTACATTATTTCATTTATACGTACTTCTTTCCTTTTATGCAAGTGTGGGTTTGATTGCCAGTGTGTTTGGTTTGGAAAGTGACGAACTGTGTGCCTTCTAGAGGAATGTTGGTACATATCTATCCACCGCAAGATGATGATGATGATGAGGATGATGATGATGATGATCAGTGTTTGTGCAGAATAACGACAGCAGCTTTCCTACTCTGCTACCAGGCTGGCCCTGTGTGTAGGAGAGTAGGGCGGAAGAGACACACATAGTGATAGAGAAAGAAAGATGAGTTTCAGAAACAAAACAAAAGCAAGGCAGGATTGGCTATAAAATGAAAAATATATGAATGAATAGCTTTCTCTATGTTGCAAGAACAGGTGGCAAATGACCAAAACGTACACTATCAGTCATAAGTTTGGACACCTACTCATTCAAGGGTTTTTCTTTATTTGACTATTTTCTATATTGTAGAATAATAGTGAAGATAACAAAACTATTAAATAACTACTTTGAAGAACCATTTAGTAACCAAAAAAGTGTTAAAAAAATCAAAATATATTTCAGATTTTCAAAGTAGCCACCTTTTGCCTTGATGACAGCTTTGCACGTGCTTGGCATTCTCTCAACCAGCTTTACCTGGAATGCTTTTCCAACAGTCATGAATGAGTGCCCTCATATGCTGAGCACTTGTTGGCTGCTTATCCTTCACTCTGCGGTCCAACTCATCTCAAACCATCTCAATTGGGTTGAAGTCGGGGGATTGTGGAGGCCAGGTCATGTGATGCAGCACTCCATCACTCTCCTTATTGGTCAAATAGCCCTTACACAGCCTGGAGGTGTGTCCCACTAAGCGCAAACCAGATGGGATGGCGTATCACTGCAGAATGCTTAAGTGGATTCTAAACACATCACTGACAGTGTCAACAGCAAGCACCATCACACCTCCTCCTCCATGCTTCAGGGTGGGAACCACATATTCGGAGATCATCCGTTCACCTACTCTGCATCTCACAAAGACATTGCGGTTAGAACCAAAAATCTCAAATTTGGACTCATCAGACCAAAGGACAGATTTCCACCGGTCTAATGTCCATTGCTAGTGTTTCTTGGCCTAAGCAAGTCTCTTCTTATTATTTGTGTCCTTTAGTAGTGGTTTCTTTGCAGTAATTCGACCATGCCTAGTTAAATAAAGGTTAAATAAAATTAAATAAATGAAGGCCTGATTCACAAAGTCTCCGCTGAACAGTTGATGTGTCTGTTACTTGAACTCTGTGAAGAATTTATTTGGGCTGCAATTCCTGAGGATGTTAACTTAAATTAACTCATCCTCTGCAGCAGAGATAACTGGGTCTTCCTTTCCTGTGGCGGTCCTCTTTCATCATAGCGCTTGATGGTTTTTGCGACTGCACTTGAAGAAACTTTCAAAGTTCTTGAAATGTTCCGTATTGACTGACCTTCGTGTCTTAGTAATAATGAACTGTCATTTCACTTTGCTTGTTTGAGCTGTTCTTGCCGTAATATGGACTTGGTCTTTTACCAAATAGGGCTATCTTCTGTATACCACCCCTACCTTGTCACAACCTTACTGATTGGCTCTAATGCATTAAGAAGGAAAGAAATTCCACAAATGAACTTTTAACAAGGCACACATGTTAATTGAAATGCATTCCAGGTGACTAGCTCATGAAGCTGGTTGAGAGAATGCCAAGAGTGTGCAAAGCTGTCATCAAGGCAAGGGTGGCTACTTTGAAGAATCTCAAATATAAAATATATTTACATTTGTTTAACACTTTTTTTGGTTACTACATGATTCCATATGTGTCATTTCATAGTTTTGATGTCTGCACTATCATTATAAATGTAGAAAATAGTACAAATAAAGAAAAACCCTTGATTGAAAGGTGTGTCCAAACTTTTGACTGGTACTGTATGTATTATTGGTACATTTTAATGCATCCTAATGACCACGTGTTCATTTGACCATTTGATATTATGCTTGTTTTACTTAATTGTGTTGTGTTATGCTGTGGAGCACTGCTCAATGCAGGAAATGCTTTATTTTCTCCAATATCTCTAAACTATATGCTTTTTGACAATCAGCTATTGATGCAGTCTTGTGTGTCCAACTGAATAACTGTACAACAGTATTCCATATTTGATTGTTGTACTGACTAGGAAGGATTAGGAAGTTGCAAGTTCTGCCTTATGTCAATTCCTATACATGGAGTGCACTCATATCTCCGATCAAATTTGTGACAAAATGTAAGTGAGGGGAATATTTTAAACAATTACAATTGTTGTTTAAATGTATCAATAGTTTTTTTGCTCACCTGCATGACAAAATTAATTGAAATTGACATTTTTAGAACGTGCCTCATGTCTTTAGGATTGGGCTGCAAATTCACTTAATTTGATCATCGTTGTCAGCGCAAGTAGGATTGCCAATCCACGTTCACCGGGATGGACTACTCAGTGAAATAGCTTTATAGAGACTGTGCTCACCAAGTCAGTTTTCTAGTGTTTGTGAGTGTTTGTGTGTGAGGTGTGCCCTGGATGACGTGCGTTTTCCCTGTATCTAAGTTTTGAAAGTGATGACTGACAATCTTTGACTGATTTGAGATCTAATGTGGTGACTCATGATGTAACTTACTTGTACCTTTTTGTATTTTTACCCTTGGGAGTTTCTCATGTCTTCGATCCTCCTTAATGTATAATACAATTCTGTTACTCTTGAATATATATATTTATACAGATATACATACTTTAAAAAAATCTTTATTCTTTTGAATTTCCTCTGAGCTAATGTTCAAACATCCTTGTCTGCAGTATTATAGACAGTATAATTTGGACAACATATATCTCCTTTTTTACATATGTATGAATTGAGAATTTGTAAAAATGCTTTCACTGTCCTCACGTGTAAAATATATGTATAAATTAAATGAACCAGTTTCTACTTGTGTTGTAATTTCTAAGCCACCCAACAATGTTATGTCTAAATGAATAATACGATTGATTCTTGTTGGCTTTGAATATTAGGCTTAAACCATTTTTGTACGCTCAGTGTATGTCTGTGTTGATTTGAGAAAAGTGAAACACTGATCAGTTCATTTATTTTTTAAAACTTTTACAGGAATTTGTCTTTTATTCAAGAGCACTGAGACTAAACAACAGAGCTATATACACAAACAAGCTGTGGGTTTACAGTAGTTATAGCACATACAGTACATGATAAATACTGTGCAAAGTCACAATGTCCACATGACTCTTCTTTCAGTCCCAGGCTACTTTAAAGTGCCGATTGCATGTTGTGCAGTTTACTGCTCCTAGGGATAAAAGGGCTCAGAGTCGTTTGTCCTAGCCATGGGGAAACGGACACTAGGACTAGTTCTTCATTGGCTTTGCAGTTCTGCATTGGGGTCTACGTGAGCGGGGTGTGTGTGGAGTGTGACAGGGTAGAGTTCAGAAAATAGAACAATATTCAGGGTAGAGTTTAGTGTTGTTTTGGGTAGTTTGGGGTTCTTTTGGGTTTTGTAGAAGCTTGGTTGCTTGAAAAAGCACAGCCCCCTTCATTATCGACCCTTTGTGCCTACAACATCAAGGAGCCTTTCCACACTCTGAAGTCAGGAAAACTGAGTTTGGTGTCAGCCATACTAGTTCTGTAGGGTTGTTTGATGTAGCTGTTTTGGGTAGTTGTGCATTTTGGGGTATTTGGGTGGTAATTATGTGTTGTTTTGGGTAGTTATTGTTGTTTTGGGAGGTAATTTTGTTTTTTGGAGGAGCATTGTGGGTAGTTGTGGGTTGTTTTGGGTAGTTTGTGTTGTTTTGGATCATTAGAATGACCCCTGAGAGTTTGAATTGGGACAGGAACATGTATACAGGGAGCTATACAAATACTGTATCAATATTCTCTCTGTCCAATATTATTTATTATTATTTTTCATATGTTGAATGAATTGGAATTGGTGCCAAACATTAATATCCACAGAGAACAATGAGTTGATAGGATGTATTTTTCAACTCTACTGATCATACTGTTCATTTCCAGCAGATAGAGACATAGACTGTGACATGCATTTTTTTCTCACCATAATATTTATTTAGAAAATACAAATGATACATTGACGAGAGTGTTCAAATATAGACCTGAGCATTATTTTATTCAGTATCAAATTATAATGAAATGCAACAAGATATGTTCACACAGAGAACACCTCGAAAATGGTTTTGTATCAGTTGTAATTTTGTAATTCCATTGTGTGGGCTACCTCTCTGAAGGTGTTATAAAGGTTGAGCAATATTTTTTGATGAAACATGGTTTCCATTTAATCAATGGTAAGATTAGCATTACAGTCAAATATTCAAATGGGTGTTGATTACAACTTAAATCTATGCAGGTTATTCATCTTGGTTGAAAAAGGTTTGTTAGTTGGATAAAAATTCAGATAAATGTAATTGCAACTTTTTACCAGCAGAGGAAGTCCAGCACACAGCCTGTTCTACGCCACACAGGCATTATATTCAGGGAGAACTAGTTATCACCAACAATAATTATGTAAGAATTTATGACAATGTCAAAACTAAATATATTTAGCCTACTATGAGGTATCAAATACTTATTTTACAGAAGGAAACAATGAGATAGAACAATCAGAAGTCATACAACAGATAACAGGCTGAAATCAAATGGCAACAGATGATGTTGCGTGCTCAGATTAGGACATGCACACTCCATTTTGGACATGGGTTTATAACTGTCACACAGTTAAATAAATATGTGGTATTTGGACATAAGCCTATTGCTGTCACATGGTTGTAAAAAACGTGGCCACATATTTTCTAATAACTTACATATCTCATTGAAATCATTTACATCATAATTTGAAGCTATAAAATCACATGTAACACAATAGATTTTCTATGATAGGCTAGTGGGGCAAGGAATGACATTTCCATAAGGGCAACATTACTTTTTTTCCATAAGCATATCGTTTGTGTCCTATGCTATGACAAACATAACATAAACAGATCAGGTCCTCTGGGTTTATGATCAAACATCCAATAATTGATCATAGACCCAGAGGACCTATTATTTATGATAAGGTAAATGTATTAACATAGATCTCTGGTAAGTAATTTATACATTCTTAATAAATAGACCTAATTGGATATAGTTTAGTAGTTAAAGTTACCACCTTTATCAATATTGTACAAATAATTTTCATGTCAAAAGTTGACTAAAAAGCTTTCAATCAGACATTTTGAGATGAGGATTCAGATGATTTGTGTTTTTTGGTGAGATCTATGGTGGTAGGAATAGTCACTAAAAATGTAGGTATTACATCATATCACGTTTGCAAGCGTCTTTGGCTTGTAAAAACGAAGACCCTTACGCTCAATTTTTATGGCTATCTATTTCGATTACATAACCTCCAAATAGGCACGCACCATCCTAAAACACCCTGACAAGAGAGTCTGTCCATGAACTCATTGGCTCCGAGTACCGCTTAATCCCACAATGCAGCGCATGGCGCGTCATTGAAGAGGGACCATGATGGCGGCGGTCGGTTCACCAGAAGTGATTTCACAGCTGGAAAGCGCTGCCAAAGTTTTAATGGTGAGAAATATAATCTCATTTTTGTGTGTTTTTTGGTATATGCTTTGTTCAGGGTTTTACTGAGAGTTATGATACGGCGAGAGATTTAGCGGGCACAGTTATTTCTCTGAGAAAGAATCGCGATGCGTGGCGCAGTGATGTCTCCATCCCGCAAAAAATATAGGATAGCCATCATCCCCCAAAAGCCACTAGTGATGTGTGACAGTGTCTTGTGACGATTTTTTTCCTAAAAACTTAACTAGTAGAACACACATGTTTACAGGGACCCACACACTTGTTTAGTTAGTTTGATACAATATGTAGTTGTATTTCTTCCACAATTGACAGTTCGGTGAGCATTCCCATTGCACGGCGTCGTTAGGACACTGTTGATTCACCATGTTCCATAGCTAGTAGTTACTGACTTTACCCTCGATTTGTGGCCAACGTGATGCATCAGTCAATTAGGGCGCTGTTTCAACTCCCTGAATAAATCATAAAGCCCAGTTTTAGTAAAATATAAGTCATATATTGGAAACAATTAGCTAACAATGTGTTGGCTAAAAGTTCTTGGATCACACACTTGGTCAAGTACCATGCTTGGGGGTGGGTATAATTTGTGGAACGTTCCAACAGAAATCTGTTCTAAAAACGTAAATAACAAGGGTGCCAACAAACAACGCATACAACGTTGTATAGCGGCCGAATAAGATACTGGGTAGGGAGTGGGCTGTTTCATTAAGTTCTCACTTCACCGCGTTTATTCGGAAAAAAATCTGGTAGCCTATGGACAAACATTAAGAATAAGCAACGTGGTGAGTTGATGCCTATTCGGCAGCTAGTTAGCTAACGTTAGGTGAATTGATCGTGCTACCTTGTATGCGTTGTTTGTTGGCAACATTGTACTTTACGAAGTTTTTGGAACATATTCCTGATGGAACGTTCCACAAATAATACCCACCCCCAAGCTTGGTGACTGAAGTGCTCTGGGAAGCTCGTGCCGGTTACTTTGATTCCCTCTCATTGGAAGAAATCATAACTATTTGGCCAAGTTAATTATATTCGATACGTATTTATTTATTACTACTATTATAATCAGGTCTCACTAATAGTGTTTTGTTATGTTTCTGCTCTCCGGAAATAGGCTGATGTTTATTAGACATGAGTTAATGACAAAGTGCATTGAAACTCCAGTCTTTTACCCTTATGCACCTTTAAGGTGCGCTCAACTATTCCCTTATTACACCTTCCAGGTTATAATGGGTTAAAATGGAGTTTCTAAACAAATGTCAGCGCTAGTGTGTGTGTGTGTGGTAGGGGGAAGGGTTGGGCATGGGAAGGAGGGTTGGGGGAAGGAAGGCCCTGTCGTGCTTGTGGTCAGGACAGATAAAGGGTCTTTTTCTCCTGCTGGCTGCCGAGTCAGAGCTGCTTTTATTGCAATTAGGCTTTACCTGGAATGTGAATTTCCTGCAGAGCTGAATTTTAGCCACACTCCTTGGCTGTCTGCTTGTGTATGCTTAGCAGTCCATCTGTGGAAATAATTGAATGTGTTGTGTGTGAGACTTACTGTACGTGGTGTAATAATTGACTGTACACTAATGGTGTGTGTGTTTTAGGCACCGCCGTCCATGGTCAATGCAGAACAGAGGCAGCATGCAGAGCACATATTCCTCTCCTTCAGGAAGTCTAAATCACCCTTCGCTGTCTGCAAGCACATCTTAGGTAAGAATCACTATACAAATGCTTCAAAACACTCAATGTTTGTTTGTGTGTTAATGTTTGTGTTATCTGCTGTATCTCCTGAGATTAGTTAGTAGTTTCAGTTTTTTGTTTTGTAAACTCAGTAACTTATGTTTGAGTGTGCTGTGTTTTCCCACAGATACATGTGATACTGTGTGTGTGCTATGTGCATGTGTGTCCAGAGACCTGTAATTCTGTCTCTGTGATTCATTTCTCTCCCTCAGAGACCTGTAATTCTGTCTCTGATCCATTTTTCTCCCTCCGCAGAGACCTGTAATTCTGTCTCTGTGATTCATTTCTCTCCCTCCGCAGAGACCTGTAATTCTGTCTCTGTGATCCATTTCTCTCCCTCCGCAGAGACCTCTAATTCTGTCTCTGTGATCCATTTCTCTCCCTCCGCAGAGACCTGTAATTCTGTCTCTGTGATTAATTTTTCTCCCTCCGCAGAGACCTGTAATTCTGTCTCTGTGATTCATTTCTCTCCCTCCGCAGAGACCTGTAATTCTGTCTCTGTGATCCATTTCTCTCCCTCCGCAGAGACCTGTAATTCTGTCTCTGTGATTCATTTCTCTCCCTCCACAGAGACCTGTAATTCTGTCTCTCTCTGTGATTAATCTTTCCCTTCACAGAGACCAGTCATTCTGTCTGTCTCTGATTCATTTCTCTCCCTCCACAGAGACCAGTAAGGTAGACTATGTGCTGTTCCAGGCGGCCACAGCCGTCATGGAGGCGGTGGTACGGGAGTGGATCCTGCTGGAGAAGGCCAGCATCGAGTCGCTCCGAACATTCCTCCTCACCTACGTCTTACAGAGACCCAAGTAGGCCTGTGTGTGTGTGTGTGTAAGGGGGGTGTATGAGTCAGTGTAACGACAGCATTAATTCGATTCTCAAGTATGACGCAATCTCACCTCATGCAGTCTCTCCTCTCTCCATCCCCCAGTCTGCAGAAGTATGTCCGGGAGCAGATCCTGCTGGCTGTAGCCGTCATAGTAAAGAGAGGTTCTCTGGACAAGTCGATCAACTGTAAAGGCATCTTCCACGAAGTCAGCCAACTCATCAGCAGCGGCAACCCCACAGTGGTAAGAAACACAGGCCTGATTCGTAAACTCATCCCCGACGCAAGCGAGACATGTATTCTTGACTCCACTATGATTATCAAAGACCTATCACGTAACATGTCAAACATAGAAAATATAATTTCCGGTATGGTGATGCTAAGTTAGTCAGTTGAAGGTGATCCGTTTGGCATTCCATTTCTTTAATAAAATATGCCTCTTAAATAGGAAAGAACTCAACTCAAAGAAAATATCTGATGTAAAAAAAAATTGAAACTGTTATGACTGGACTGGGCAAACACGGAGGAGACAGGATTTGTATTTATTTATTTCACCTTTATTTAACCAGGTAGGCAAGTTGAGAACAAGTTCTCATTTCTAATTGCGACCTGGCCAAGATAAAGCAAAGCAGTTCGACACATACAACAGCACAGTTACACATGGAGTAAAACAAACATACAGTCAATAATACAGTAGAAAAATAAGTCTATATACAATGTGAGCAAATGAGGTGAAATAAGGGAGGTAAAGGCAAAAAAAAGGCCATGGTGGCGAAGTAAATACAATATAGCAAGTAAAACACTGGAATGGTAGATTTGCAGTGGATGAATGTGCAAAGTAGAGATAGAAATAATGGGGTGCAAAGGAGCTAAATAAATATATAAATCAGTTTAACCCTGGAGAAAATCGCACAAGAAAAGCTCCAGAAAACCGTGGATGAACAAAAATACATCATTACGGGGCTTACTGAAGGATTAAACGGGATGGAGGACTTAAGTCGCCGTTCAAATCTTAGTTTTGTAAATTTCCCAGAAAGCTGTGGAACAACCGGAATGGAAAAATTCCTGGAAAAGGTAAAACCACAACTACGGGGCCAGGAGAACTTCACATGGGCTCCCACAATCAAACAAGCACATCGAACAGGCGGGCCGAGAGGGGACATGAGCAGCAAACAAAGGGCCGTCAGTTCCTTAAATATAGGAACAAAGAAAGTTCTACGACTGACCTTCCAAGCCAAAACGTCAAGAGTCGGACCTTTGATGTATGAGGGCTATCGGATCAACGTCAACATGAGCGGAGACCTCTACATGAAATGCAGAGAATTCAACCTTTTAAAGAAAAAGCCATGAGAAAAAGTAATCACTTTCTTTCTGGTGTACCCCAACACATCTATGGGTCAAATGGAAGAAAAGAAACATCACACGGAAATTAGCAAAAGAAGCTACCCGATTCCTGGACAAGGAGAACGGTGGAAATGTCAATGAATTAACTCAAATCAAATTGTATTTTTCACATGCGCCGAGTACAACCTTACCATGAAATGCTTACTTACAATCCCTGAACCAACAATGCAGTTCAAGAAATAGTAAAAAAAAAAAAAAAAAGTAAATAATTCAAAAAGTAAGAAGAAAATTACATAACAAAAACGTGACTATATACAGGGGATACCGAGTCAATGTGCGAGGGTACAGGTTAGTTGAGGAAATGTATAAAGTGACTATGCATAGATAATAAACAGCGAATGGCAGCGATGTAAATAGTTGTTCAGCAGTCTTATGGCTTGGGGGTAGAAGCTGTTAAGGAGCCTTTTTGTCCTAAACTTGGCGCTCCGGTACCGCTTGCCGTGTAGTAGCAGAGAGAACAGTCTATGACTAGGGTGATTGCCAAAGACTCCAATCTTCCTCTGCCACTGCCTACTATATAGGTCCTGGATGTCAGGAAGTTTGGCCCCAGTGATGTGCTGGGCCGTACACATTACCCTCTGTAGCGCCTTGCAGTCAGATGCTGAGCAGTTGCCATACCTGGCGGTGATGCAACCGGTCAGGATGCTCTCAATGGTGCAGCTGTAGAACTTTCTGGGGACCCATGCCAAATCTTAAAATCAAATTTTATTGGTCACATACACATGGTTAACAGATGTCAATGCGAATGTAGCGAAATGCTTGTGAGTGTAGAGAAATCTTTTCAGTCTCTTGAGGGGGAAAGGGTGGTGTCGTGCCCTCTTTACAACTGTCTTGGTGTGTTTGGACCATGGTAGTTCGTTAGTGATGTGGAGACCAAGGAACTTGAAACTCTCGACCCGCTCTACTTCAACCCCGTTGATGTTAATGGGGGCCTGTTCGGCCCGCCTTTGCCTGTAGTCCACGATCTGCTCCTTTGTCTTGCCAACATTGAGAGAGAGGTTGTTGTCCTGGCACCACACTGCCAGTCTCTGACCTGCTCCCTATATGCTGTCTCATCGTTGTCTGTGGTCAGGCCTAAGATCAGTTGTCGTCAGCAAACATAATGATAGTGCTGGAGTCGTGCTTGGCCACAGCAGTCGTGGGCGAACAGGGAGTTACGGATGGGACTAAGCACGCAACCCTGAGAGGCCCCAGTGTTGAGGTTCAGTGTGGCAGATGTGTTGTTGCCTACCCTTACCACTGTATAGACTACAGGACAGCTTCCCAACAGACAATGTATGACAGATAGGGCACTGGACTATTGCCTAATGCCTTCACTCACACACCTATTGAAAAGACAATCACAGCACTAGTCAAGCGATCTGTCTAAATGAATAACACTTTAATGACTGTTGGCTATTGAGTCTAAATGACAACCCATTAATTGGTAGGCTATAGCCACAATCTATTTGTATAAGTAATGAATGAACAAGTGAACAAGACTACATAATGATTTCTATGATCTGGACGATTCTTTTTTAAATTGCTCCCCAGCTAATAGGCTACAAAGACCTGAGTGGGTGGGAAGAATTTAAATGGCCCACATGTTAAAATAGGCGCTGAAATTGTAAACACACAAATAAAAGTACTTTGTTGCTCTCCCTTTTTTAAAATGGATTTGACTTTTGCCCAAATTAACGCATGATAACGCATGTATATATTAATTGAAAAATGTGTTATTAATGTGGGCAACATGATATCTTGTTGACTATATTTTTATTCTCCCATAGAAAGTACAATGAATAATGGTAATGAATTAGTTCAAGTGAACTGACAGCGTTTTAACTACTTTGCAGATATGAAACAGACAATCATAATATCAGTAAAAATAAATAAAAAAATACCACTTTATGCTACAAAAACAACTTTATACAAGGTTTTAAAAATAGGTTCAATGTGACTCAACATTCCATGACGTACACTAAGGCATTGTTGGCAGAATAGATGGATGCAGTTCAATGCATGACTAATACAATTCACCATTACATTTGTTAGCAGTCCAAAATAATATTGATTTCCGGTTGTAAACCACACCTGGTCGTTTACATTGTTAACTGCCTCCACCCATTCGAGATGCAATGTTTCAGTTACAATGACTGAATATTTTGAACAAAAACTGTAACTAAGGCTGGGAATGTAAATACAATCAAACTAGCAAGGGCAATGATCACAAGTCAGTCATAACGAGGCTAATAGGCTAGCGCACATGTGTCAAGGCCCGTTGGCCGAATAGGACACACAAGCGAGTATAAATGAGTCAACAGTTGAGTCATCTACTTTATGAAATTACAGCCTGTGCTCGCATCGGTGAATTCAACTTCAATTGCGTTACTTTTGTGTGTCCTGTTTACAGCGAGCAGCAGTGGGAACGTGTACAGACACATTCCACATTCCTAGCTAGGCTACTAAAATGTTGCAGTCTAGCTTCGGTTTGCAAAGCTTGACAATTACTAACAGCATATTATGCACATATGCAAGCATAGCAGCAAAGACTGGACAAGTATTATTTCTGTTTTAACATGTTCAAATGTTATACAGCATTTACTAGTGGACATTTATAAAGGGACATATTTTTTTCTAATAAAACAATGGCCAGTTTGGGTCCCAGTTATGCTTTTTTAAATGTATAAACAAATAGGCTATGTCTGGCCCGCAAATCTGTTGTGTTTTTTCAATATGGCCCGTGCGCTGATTGTTTGACACCTCTGGGCTAGCGTATCTATCTATATATGTAGCTAGCTATTTATTTAGCAAGCTAAAAACACGGAGCCTAACTTTAGCTAGCTAGCAGCCGGGAGGATGTCATGTCATTGGAGGAGTGGGTGAGTGGCCAGCCTGGTCTCATAGACTTGATGTAAATGTATATCCGGGACACTCAAATTAGTATAATATGTTTGGTAAGGTTACATAAGACAGATGGTTACCTAACGCGAACGTTTAGCAACCAAAGGTTGCGAGTTTGAATCTCATCAGACTTGAACATTTTAGCTAATTAGCAACTTTTAAATTGACTACTTTTTAGCTAGTTTGCAACTATTTAGCATGTTAGCTAACTCTTCCCCTAACCTTAACCCAAACCGCTAACCCATGCTATAAGGTTAGCAAATTCGTGACATATTGAACGCTTTGCAAATTCCAAACCTATAATACGAATTGTAATTCGTAACATCATACGAAATGGGTGGGGGACATCCACAAATTAATACATATCATAACATAATGTAACGACCCTGGGTTTATTGTTTCATTACAATAACATATCATACTAAATGTAGTGTCCTGGATTTATGTACAGAATAATACAAAATGCTGAGAGGCGGTTGGAGTGACAGACCCCCCCCTACAGCTAGAAATGCAGGTGTCATTTGGTTTGAATATGAATTGCTTTGCTTTCTAACTAGCTATGCTGAATTTGAATGACTTATCAACAATTATCGTATTTTTTGTAGTTGTCAATCCAATGTATTTGGCATCGATCAAATGGGCGGGCAGGCAAGTTTCCATTCATTTGTCAAAACTTGGGTTGGGACAAGCATGCATTGGCAAACTGCATAAGAATGAGCAGGTTACTATTCCCCATTGTTTATCAGTACAATTTTGAAGGCCAACTAGCTGAAAAAGTTTGAGAGTGTTTATCTAATGTTCCCTCATTAGATTTTTAGCTCATCTTGCTCTGCCTAATATAGGTTGTTGATCTTGTTTATGTGCATAATAGGCAGCTGAGGGAGGGATAGCCTACCATTTCATGGTTGTTTGATCAATATGACTGTCAAGTTCCCAAATGTAAGATGACTGTTTTGGCATTTAGATATTTGCAGGAATCCATTCAGGTGTATTTTTGTTTTCGAATTATCTACATTTGCGATGTTGCTACTGCCTGTAAACACTGTTCAGGTCATAGTGAATGATCGCAGACCCATGTGGCACAAAGCCTATATACAAATATAACTCGTTTTGCCTATATTATTTGTATGTAGGCAAGTAGGTCTATATACAAATATATGAATTGTGTATATAGGCCTACTGTAGCTCTGATTGGCTATGCCGCAACGGTCTGTGTAGACTCCAGTACTGGGCAAGACAGATGGTTTTATTTACTGCAGTGTCTTAATTGTCCAAACGCAAGGCTGGTTTCCCACTCTATATTATTATAGAATTTTCACAAATGCCTTACTATACGTAATTCCTAAACATTCTATGAATTTATGAAAATGTGAAAATGACCATACCTAAGTGTTCGCCTTTCAGATTTTTTTTTTTATACGTGTTCTTCTTCCTGGGGATGTATATGAACAGATTTTAATACGATTTAATGTTGCTAAATCGCTGTCAGTTCCACTTTAAAGGAATGTTGAAGAAACATGGGCAATTGCAGGGTAGCCTAGTGGTTAGAGCATTGGACTAGTAACTGGAAGGTTGCAAGTTCAAATCCCCGAGCTGACAAGGTACAAATCTGTCGTTCTGCCCCTGAACAGGCAGTTCAGGGGCAGTTAAGTTTGTTCTTAACTGACTTGCCTAGTAAAATAAAGGTAACATAAAAATAAATAAATAAACGAGAAAGTTTATATGCGCGAAGCCCACAATTATGCACCGTATTATTTCCAGCTCTTTGTTGAACAATTACAGTATGCATACCCATTAACTTATTCATATTTTGTTGTCAAACGTTTTCTGTAAGTCTTCAAGGTTTTCACACACTGTTGCTGGTATTTTGGCCCATTCCTCCATGCAGATCTCCTCTAGAGCAGTGATGTTTTGGGGCTGTTGCTGGGCAACATGGACTTTCAACTCCCTCCAAAGATTTTCTATGGGGTTGAGATCTGGAGACTGGCTAGGCCACTCTAGGACCTTGAAATGCTTCTTACGAAGCCACTCCTTCGTTGCCGGGGGGTGTGTTTGGGATCATTGTCATGCTGAAAGACCCAGCCACGTTTTCACTCAATCTCACGATACATGGCCCCATTCATTCTTTCCTTTACACGGATCAGTCGTCCTGGTCCCTTTGCAGAAAAACAGCCCCAAAGCATGATGTTTCCACCCCCATGCTTCACAGTAGTTATGGTGTTCTTTGGATGCAACTCAGCATTCTTTGTCCTCCAAACACGACAAGTTGAGTTTTTACCAAAAAGTTATATTTTTGTTTCATCTGACCATATGGCATTCTCCCAATCTTCTTCTGGATCATCCAAATGCTCTCTAGCAAACTTCAGACGGGCCTGGACATGTACTGGCTTAAGCAGGGGGACACGTCTGGCACTGCAGAATATGAGTCCCTGGCGGCGTAGTGTGTTACTGATGGTAGGCTTTGTTACTTTGGTCCCAGCTCTCTGCAGGTCATTCACTAGGTCCCCCTGTGTGGTTCTGGGATTTTTGCTCACAGTTCTTGTGATCATTTTGACCCCACGGGGTGAGATCTTGCGTGGAGCCCCAGATCGAGGGAGATTATCAGTGGTCTTGTATGTCTTCCATTTCCTAATAATTGCTCCCACAGTTGATTTCTTCAAACCTAGCTGCTTACCTATTGCAGATTCAGTCTTCCCAGCCTGGTGCAGGTCTACAATTTTGTTTCTGGTGTCATTTGACAGCTCTTTGGTCTTGGCCATAGTGGAGTTTGGAGTATGACTGTTTGAGGCTGTGGACAGGTGTCTTTTATACTGATAACAAGTTCAAACAGGTGCCATTAATAAAGGTAACGAGTGGAGGACAGAGGAGCCTCTTAAAGAAGAAGTTACAGGTCTGTGAGAGCCAGAAATCGTGCTTGTTTGCAGGTTACCAAATACTTATTTTCACCATAATTTGCAAATAAATTTTTAAAAAATCCTACAATGTGATTTTCTGGATTTTTCTCTCTTATTTTGTGTGTCATAGTTGAAGTTTTCCTATGATGAAAATTACAGGCCTCATCTTTTTAAGTGGGGGAACACTTTTTTGCCCCACTGTATACACACAATACCTTATAATGACAAAGTGAAAACATGTTTTTAGAAATGTTGGCTAATTATATTGCAGAAATATATTTTTTAAAGAAGTATTCACACCCCTGAGCTGTGAGTCTTTCTGGTTAAGTCTAAGAGCTTTCCACACTTGGATTGTACAACATTAGCCCATAATTATTTTCTAAATTCTTCAAGCTCTGTGAAATTGGTTGTTGATAATTTCTCGACAAGCATTTTCAGGTCTTTCCATAGCTTTTCAAGTAGATTTAAGTAAACATTTTAACTTGGCCACTCAGGAACGTTCACTGTCTTCTTGGTAAGCAATTCCAGTGTAGATTTGGCCTTGTGTTTTAGTATATTGTCCTGCTAAAATGTGAATTTGTCTCCCAGTGCCTGTTGGAAAGCAGACTGAACCAGGTTTTGCTCAAGGACTTTGCCTGTGCTTATCTCTATTCTGCATATTATTATTATCCTAAAAAACTGAAAATATGAAGAGTGATACTCAGTGATGTGTTGTGTTGGATTTGCCCCAAACATTACACTTTGTATTCAGGACATGATGTTAATTTCTTTGCCACACTTTTTTTGTTGAAGTTTTACTTTAGTACCTTATTGCAAACAGGATGTTGTGGAACATTTTTATTCTGTACATACTTCCTTTTTTTCACTCTGTCATTTAGGTTAGTATTGTGGAGTAAGTACAATGTTGATCCATCCTCAGTTTTCTCCTATCACAGTCATTAAACTCTGTAACTGTTTAAAAGTCACCATTGGCCTTGTGAAATCCCTGAGTGGTTTCCTTCCTCTCTGGCAACTGAGTTAAGGAAGATGCCTTTTTTTGTAGTGATTGTGTTTATTGATACACCAGCCAAAGTGTAATTAATAACTTGCTCAAAGGAATATTCAATGCCTCCTTTTTGTATTTTTACCCATCTACCAATAGCTGCCATTTGCGGTTGAATCTGTGTTTGAAATTCACTGCTCGATTGAGGGACCTTACATATAATTGTATGTGAAGGGTACAGAAATGAGGTAGTCATTCAAAAATCATGTTAAACACTATTACTGCACACTGAGTGAGTCCATGCAACTTATTATGTGACTTGTTAAAAACCTGTTAAGCCTACCCCCTACTTTTTCGAACATTCTGTTAAAAATCTCGCAACATTTCAGCGTCCTGCTACTCGTGCCAGGAATATAGTATATGCATATGATTAGTATGTGTGGATAGAAAACACTCAGACGTTTCTAAAACTGGTTAAATCACGGCTGTGACTATAACAGAACGTGCGTTTCATCGAAAAGCGCAGGAAAATCTGATCACTGCAAACTGGAAAATATATCAATGCGCCACTTGAATGTATTGTTGAATGGAAACCACATTCCATGGGGCTGAGGTTGCAATACCTACAGCTTCCGCACGATGTCACCAGTCTTGTCATTTGCCTAGGCTTTGTTTCTTGGTCAAACGAGCGATAGAGAGCCCATTTCTTCCGGTCTCCGACAGGATGTTTTGGTTGAGATTTATCCGGACATTATTTCAAGACATGGAGTTATTGAATATACATCGCCCCGTGATCAATTTGATAGATGATTAACGTTTACTAATACCTAAAGTTGCATTACAAAAGTATTTCGAAGTGTTTTGTGAAAGTTTATCGTCAACTTTTTTAATTTTAAAAAATGACGTTGCGTTATAAAACGCTATTTTTTCCTTGATCACACAGTCTTCATAGATCGATATCTAGGCTATATATGGACCGATTTAATCGAAACAAAAGACCCAATAGTGATGTTTATGGGACATCTAGGAGTGCCAACAAAGAAGATCGTCAAAGGTAATGAATGTTTTATATTTTATTTCTGCGTTTTGTGTAGCGCCGACTATGCTAATGATTTTGTTTACGTCCCATTCGTGTCTTTTGGGGTGTTGCATGCTATCAGATAATAGCTTCTCATGCTTTCGCCGAAAAGCATTTTAAAAATCTGACTTGTTGGCTGGATTCACAACGAGTGTAGCTTTAATTCAGTACCCTGCATGTGTGTTTTAATGAACGTTTGAGTTTTAACGAGTGCTATTAGCATTTAGCGTATTGCATTTGCATTTCCAGATGGCTAGATGGGACGCATGCGTGTCGGGTGGAGTTAAGAGGTTAAGCACATTTTTACTCCTGGACTTAATTAGATTTCCCATAACAATAGGTTTGAATACTTACTGACTCAATACAGTTGAGCTTTTAATTTTTAATTGATTTGTTAACTTTTTGAAAAACATAATTCTACTTTGACATTATGGGATCTGTATGTGTGGGGTACAGAGAAGAGGTAGTCATAAAAAACACTTATTGCACACAGTGAGTCCATGCAACTTATTTGGACTTGTTAAGCACATTTTTACACCTGAATGTATTTATTCTTGCCATAACAAAGGGGTTGACTAGTTATTGACTCAAGACAGTTCAGCTTTACATTTTTTATTAATTTGTAAAATTTTGAAATACATCATTCTACTTTGACATTATGGGGTGGTTGTGTGTGTGTGTGTGTGTAGGCCAGTGACAAAAACATCTAAATGTAATCCATTTCAAATTCCGGTTGAATACTTATGTAAATGTGATCAGTTTTAATAAAATGTGCAAAAAACAAAGTTGCAACTATTTTTGATTTGTCATAATGGGTTTGAGTGTAGATTGATGAGGGGGAAAAAATACATTTTAAAATACAGCTGTAATGTAACAAAATGTGGAAAAAGTCAAGGGGTGAATTCTTTTTGAATGTACTGTACTCTGACAGCCCAACACACAGTACATACTCCCACACACATAACATGCATACATATGCATACTGATGCCACACACACCACATATGCTGCTACTGGTCACTTTACCCCTACCTATACAGTGTTCTTCGGAAAGTATTCAGATCCCTTGACTTTTCCACATTTTGTTACATGACAGCCTTATTCTAAAATTGATTCAATTGTTTCCCCCCTCAATCTACACTCAACCATTTTATGACAAATCAAACAGTTATTTTTTTGCACATTTTATTAAAACTGATCACATTTACATAAGTATTCAGACCCTTTCCTCAATACTTTGTTGAAGCACCTTTGGCAGCGATTACAGCCTTGGGTCTTCTTGGGTATGACACTACAAGCTTGGCACACCTGTATTTGGGGAGTTTCTCCCATTCTGCTCTGCAGATCCTCTCAACCTCTGTCAGGTTGGGTGGGGAGCGTCACTGCACAACTATTTTCAGGTCTCTTCAGGGATGTTCAGTTGGGTTCAATACTGGGCTCTGGCTGGGCCACTCAAGGACGTTCAGAGACTTCTCTCGAAGCCACTCCTGCGTTGTCTTGGCTGTGTGCTTAGGGTTGTTGTCCTGTTGGAAGTTTAACCTTTGTCCCAGGCTGAGGCCCTGAGCGCTCTGGAACAGATTTTTATCAAGGATCTCTCTGTACTTTGCTCTGTTCATCTTTCCCTCGATATTGACTAGTCTCTGCCACTGAAAAACATCCCCACAGCATGGTGCCGCCACCACCATGCTTCACCTTCGGGATGGTGCCAGGTTTCCTCCATACGTGACGCTTGGAATTCAGGCCAAAGAGTTTTATCTTGGTTTCATCAGACCAGAGAATCATGTTTCTCATGGTCTGAGAGTGCTTTAGGTGCCTTTTGACAATCTCCAAGCGGGCTGTCATGTGCTTTTTACTGAG
This sequence comes from Oncorhynchus nerka, assembly GCF_034236695.1. NCBI lineage: Eukaryota > Metazoa > Chordata > Actinopteri > Salmoniformes > Salmonidae > Oncorhynchus > Oncorhynchus nerka. The sequence goes on along the minus strand of NC_088398.1, from coordinate 62,811,744 downwards.
GAGTGGCTTCTGTCTCACCACTGTACCATAAAGGCCTGATTGGTGGAGTGCTGCGGAGATGGTTGGCCTTCTGGAAGGTTCTCCCATCTCCACAGAGGAACTCTGGAGCCCTGTCAGAGTGACCATCAGGTTCTTGGTCACCTCCCTGACCAAGGCGCTTCTCCCCCGATTGCTCAGTTTGGCCGGGCGTCCAGATCTAGGAAGAGTCTTGGTGGTTCCAAACTTTTTCCATTTAAGAATAATGTAGGCTACTGTGTTCTTGGGGACCTTGAATGCTGTAGACATTTTTTTTTTGGTACCCTTCCCCAGATCTGTGCCTCGACACAATCCTGTCTCGGAGCTCTACGGACAATTCCTTCGGTCTCATGGCTTGGTTTTTTTCTCTGACATGCACTGTCAACTGTGTGACCTTATAGATAGGTGTGTGCCTTTCCAAATCATGTCCAATCAATTTAATTTACCACAAGTGATCTCCAAGTTGTAGAAACATCTCAAGGACGATCAATGAAAACAGGTTGCACCTGAGCTCAATTTTGAGTCTCTTAGCAAAGGGTCTGAGTACTTATATTTCACACTTTTTTTCTTCAATAAATTTGTAAAAATGTTTAAACCTATTTTTGCATTGTCATTATGTGGTGTGAATACTTTCTGAATGCACTGTATGTACATTAAATAGTCACCTCAATTACCTCATACCCCTGCACATCGACTCGGTACTGGTCTGCCTGTATATGGCCATATTATTTTTACTCCCTAAATAGCCATGTTATATTTACTTGTTATTTCTATTTGTTATTCACTGTACCAATATTTCTATTTTTAAATTTAATTTTGTATCTTATCTTTAATTCTGCCTTGTTGGAAAATAAGTAAGCATTTCGCTGTTGTCTATGAAGCATGTGACAAATCAAATTTGATGGCAAGTGTTTGTAATCAGGAAATTGGGGAGAAAAAAAACATCTTGCCTCATCGCTGCAACTCCCCAATGGGCTCAGGAGAGGCGAAGGTCGAGTAATGTGTCCTCCGAAACATGACTCGCCAAGCCGTGCTTCTTAACACCCGCTCGCTTAACCCGAAAGCCAGCTGCATCAATATGTTGGAGGAAACACCATTCAAGACACGCCCGAAGTCAGCCTCCGGGCGCCCGGCCCGCCACAAGGACTCACTAGGGTTAGGTCAATCCCTAACCCGCACAATGCTGGCCCAATTGTACTCCGTCCTATGGGACGGCTGGTTGTGTAACAGCCTGGAATCGAACCCCTGGCTGTAGTGATGCCGCAACACTGCGATGCAGTGCCTTTGACCGCTGGGCCACTCGTGGGGCACAATGCTGGCCCAATTGTACTCCGTCCTATGGGACGGCTGGTTGTGTAACAGCCTGGAATCGAACCCCTGGCTGTAGTGACGCCGCAACACTGCGATGCAGTGCCTTTGACCGCTGGGCCACTCGTGGGGCCGGCAAGTGCTTTTTTTATATTGTTTTTCTCTCGTTGTTGACCCTGAGGGGATGACCTATCACACTGGCCAGGGCTAATTATCAATATATACTTTAGAAGTGTCTCATCTATCTCAAAAGGCAGAACCAGCCCAAGACAGGGCACCTTAATAATAATCACTATATTTACTTTACAAACAGTAATTATCCTAGTTGACTGCACATAGCATGGACACATTGTACTGGCACTCACGCCACGGTGGTTGGAAATGGGTATGGGAGCTGAACACACAGCGACCCAGATCCCTCTACTGTAGTAGATTACACATACTGAAAAAATAGGTGTCTCATTTAGTCATATGGAGTCATTTTAGTTATATTATAGAATTTTTTAAAAATTCCTTCATAATGCACCTTACTTAAGTGGTTGACTAGAGCGCATTTATATATACGCTACCAGTCAAAAGTTTGGACATGTACTTATTCCAGGGTTTTTTCTATATTTGTACTACATTCTACATTGTAGAATAATAGTGAAGACCTCAAAACTATGAAATAACACATGGAATCATATAGTGACCAAAAAAGCGTTAAACAAATATATTTGAGATTCTTCAAATTAGCCACCCTTTGCCTTGATGACAGCTTTGCACACTCTTGGCATTCTCTCAACCAGCTTCATGAGGTAGTCCCCTGGAATGCATTTCAATTAACAGGGGTGCCTTGTTAATTTGTGGAATTTATATTTGGATTTGTTTAACACTTGTTTGGTTACTACATGATTTCATAATTTTGATGTCTTCAATATTATTCTACAATGGAGAAAATAATAAAAAATAAGGAAAATCCCTTGCATGAGTCGGTGTCCAAACTTTTGACTGGTTGTGTGTGTGTTTGTATTGCATAGGGACATTAGCCAATGACCAGTAACCTGCATTAAAGGGAATGACCACTACGGAGGCACCGATAAGGTCATTCTCTCACTTGTGCACATCAAAGGGGAGGAGGTGAAAGAGGAACATGAGAGATTTATTGTTTTGTTTAGTTTTTTATGTCTTGTTAATACATGCCCACTAAGAGGCATGAGGTTTGGCCAATACTATTTTTATTGTAGCTGTTTATGTATAGTGCCCTCCACTAATATTGGCACCCTTGGTAAATATGAGCAAAACGGGCTGTGAAAAAAATGTCTTTGCTGTTTATACTCTAGGTCTTTCATTCAAAATATCAACAAAAATCGAACCTTTATTTGAAGTGAAATTATTGAAAAAAATACATGTGAAATAAATATTTTTCTCCGAAACATGTGCCACAATTATTGGCACCCCTATAAATTCTTATGAGTAAAATCTAACTGAAGTATATTCCCAATATGAGCAAAACAGGCAGTGAATAAAAAAAAAATTATCCTCTTGGTCTTTTCATTCAAAAATATTCACAAAAATCAAACTTTTTAATTAAAGTAAAATAGTTGAAAGAAAAAATACATTCTCATCATAAAACAAATATTTTTCTCATGTGTGCCACAATTATTGGCACCCCTTCATTCAATACTTTGCAACCTCCCTTTGCCAAGATAACAGCTATGAGTCTTCTCTTATAATGCATAATGAGGTTGGCGAACACATGGCAAGGGATCTGAGACCATTCCTCCATACAAAATCTCTCTAGATCCTTCAGATTCCGAGGTCCACACTTGTGGATTCTCATTTTCAGCTCATCCCACATGTTTTCTATGGGGTTTAGGTCAGGGGACTTTGACGGCCATGGCAAAACAATGATTCTGTAGTCTGTGAACCATTTTTGTGTTGATTTTGAGGTGTGCTTTAGAGCATTGTCCTGCTGGAAGATCCAACCATGGCCCAGTTTAAGCTTCCTAGCAGAGGCAGTCAGGTTTTGATTTAATATCTGCTGGTAGTTGATGGAGCCCATGATGCCACATGTCCTAACAGCCCCACAACATCAAAGATCCACCACCATACTTCACAGTGGGGGATGAGGTACTTTTCTTTATGGCTATATTTCGGTCTATGCCAAACCCACCTCTGGTGTTTTTTTCACTCCAAAAAGCTCTATTTTGGTCTCATCTGACCATAGAACCCGGTCCTATTGAAAGTTCCGGTAACGTTTGGCAAACTGTAGGCGCTTGAGTTTGTCTTTTGATGACAGCAAAGGCTTTTTTATGGCAACCCTCCCACACAACTTGGGGTTATGTAGGTGGCATCTGATCAGAGTTTTGGAGACTTTCTGACCCCAAGACCCAACAAACGTCTGCAATTCTCCAGCTGTGATCCTTGGAGATTTTTTGGCCACTCTAACCATCTTCCTCACGGTGCGTGGGGTCAATATAGACAGACGTCCTCTTTTTGTCGCACATCACCACTGTGTTCTTGGGTCTTTCCCATAGTCATCCATGACATCCTGTGTGTCACCTCATATTTATACCCCAGTGAAACAGGAAGTCATGGCTTAACACTCAAGTGTTCCTAATCACTCAGGTGACCTTAACTTAAAATATGAATGGGAATATACTTCAGTTAGATTTTACTCAATCATTTTATATGGGTGCCAATAATTGTGGCACATGTTTCGGAGAAAAATATTTATTTCAGTAATTTTACTTCAAATAAAGGTTTGATTTTCGGTGAATATTTTGAATGAAAGACCTAGAGAATAAACAGCAAAGACATTTTTTTCACAGCCTGTTTTGCTCATATTTACCAAAGGTGCCAATATTAGAGGAGGGCACTAAACAATTTATTTTAAAGATCCATCTCAATTTCACGTGTTGTGGGTAATACTTACGAAATGAATACATTAAATGGATACTTAGGGATTTTGGCAATGCTAGCAGATACCCATAGATTTCCAGTCATTGCGTTAACGCTAGTTAGCATTGGCTCTCTAAAATTCATATGTGACAGAGACATAAGTGGTATCCGCGAGTTCGTCTGACTCTGGGGAAGTAGATAAAGGGCCACATTTGCATCCAAATAAAAAATAATACTCCTATTACTCATGTCCACAACTCATTTTCAAGAATTTACTTTTGTATTGTAACATTTTATTTTAATTGACTGTGTTTCTGCATGTAAATGCCTATCTAGAATAATTACGGACGACAGCCTATTGTACATTTAAGCTTTAAGCTCAAACTTCCTTTGACAATAACAAAGACATGGCGATTCAACACAATGTTACTTGGGACCCTGGAACTGTAAGCGAAGAACACTGACTGAACACCTCCCTCTGCAGCTGAGTCCAGGAGACTTCCTGACTGGCTGCCCCCAAGTGGTGAGAGTAGGCAACAAGAAATCCACACCGCTGACCCTAAACACGGGGGACCCTCGGGGGTGCGTGCTTAGTCCCCTCCTGTACTCCCTGTTCACCCACGACTGTGTGGTAGCACACAACTCCATCACCATTTTTTTTTATTTTTATAAACCTTTATTTAACTAGGCAAGTCAGTTAAGAACAAATTCTTATTTTCAATGACGGCCTAGGAACAGTGGGTGTAACTGCCTGTTCAGGGGCAGAATGACAGATTTGTACCTTGTCAGCTCGGGGATTTGAACTTGCAACCTTCCAACGCTCTAACCACTAGGCTACCCTGCCGTCCCATTAAGTTTTTCAAAGACATAACGGTGGTAGGCCTGATCACAGACGAAGATGAGACCGCCTATAGGGAGCAGGTTAGAGACTTGGCAGTGTGGTGCCAGGACAACAATCTCTCCCTAAACATCAGCCAGACAAAGTAGCTGAACGTGGACTACAGGAAATGGCGGGCCGAGCATGCCCTCATTCACATCAACGGGGCAGGAGAGGAGAGGGTTGAGAGCTTCAAGTTCCTCTGTGTCCACATCACCAAGGACCTATCATGTTCCGAACATACCAGCACAGTCGTGAAGGGGGCACAACAATGCCTCATCCCCCTCAGGAGGCTGAAAAGATTTGGTATGGGCCCACAGATCCTCAAAAAGTGATACAGCTACATCATTGAGAGCATCTTGACTGGCTGCATCACCGCATGCTATGGTAACTGCTTGGAATCCGACAGGAAGGCATTACAGAAGGTAGTGCATACAGGTCGAGCTCCCCGCCGTCCAGGACCTCTATACCAGGCGACGTCAGCGGAAGGCCCTAAAGATTGTCAAAGACTCCAGCCATCAAAATCTCAGGCTGTTTTTCTCTACCACACGGCAAGCAGTACCGGAGCGCGAAGTCTGGGGACCAAATGGCTCCTGAACAGCTTCCACACCCAAGCCATAAGACTGCTGAACAGTAAATCAATTGGCAGCCCTGACTATTTGTATTGACACGCTTTTTATTTGCAATGGCTCTATGCACACTCACTGGACTCTACCTACAGTTGAAGTTGGAAGTTTACATACACCTTAGCCAAATACATTTTAAACTCAGTTTTCACTATTCCTGACATTTAATCCTAGTAAAAATTCCCTGTTTTAGGTCAGTTATGATCACCACTTTATTTTAAGAATGTGAAATGTCAGAATAATAGTGGGGAGTGATTTATTTCAGCTTTTATTTTTTTCATCACATTCCCAGTGGGTAAGAAGTTTACATATACACTCAATGAGTATTTGGTAGCTTTGCTTTTAAATTGTTTAACTAGGGTCAAATGTTTCTGGTAGCCTTCCACAAGCTTCCCACAATAAGTTGGGTGAATGTTGGCCCATTCCTCCTGACAGAGCTGGTGTAACTGAGTCAGGTTTGTAGGCCTCCTTGCTCGCACACACTTTTTCAGTTCTTCCCACAATTCGTTTTTATAGGATTGAGGTCAGGGCTTTTTGATGGCCACTCCAATAGCTTGACTTTGTTGTCCTTAAGTCATTTTGCCACAACTTTGGAAGTATGTTTGGGGTCATTGTCCATTTGGAAGACCCATTTGGTCCAAGCTTTAACTTCTTGACTGATGTCTTGATGTTGCTTCAATATATCCATATAATTTCCCCCCTCATGATGCCATCTATTTTGTGAAGTGCACCAGTCCCTCCTGCAGCAAAGCACCCCCACCACATGATGCTGCCACCCCACGCTTCACGGTTGGGATGGTGTTCTTCGGCTTGCAAGCATCCCCCTTTTTCCTCCAAACATAACGATGGTCGTTATGGCCAAAGAGTTCTATTTTTGTTTCATCAGACCAAAGGACATTTCTCCAAAAAGTACGATCTTTGTCCCCATGTGCAGTTGCAAACCGTAGTCTGGCTTTTTTTATGGCGGTTTTGGAGCAGTGGCTTCTTCCTTGCTGAGCGGCCTTTCAGGTTATGTCGATATAGGACTCGATTTACTGTGGATATAGATACTTTTTTACCGGTTTCCTCCAGCATCTTCACAAGGTCCTTTACTCTTGTTCTGGGATTGATTTGCACTTTTCACACCAAAGAACGCGTCTCATTCCTGAGCAGTATGACGGCTGCCTGGTCCCATGATGTTTATATTTGCGTACTATTGTTTGTACAGATGAACGTGGTCGATTCTTTTTTTTTCTTTTTTTTTTCTCCTTCCCCCCCATGATGTCAAGCAAAGAGGCACTGAGTTTGAAGGTAGGCCTTGAAATACATCCACAGAAATACATCCACAGGTACACCTCCAATTGACTCAATGATGTCAATCAGAAGCTTCTAAAGCAATGACATCATTTTCTGGAATTTCCCAAGCTGTTTAAAGGCACAGTCAATTTAGTGTATGTTAACTTCTGACCCACTGGAATTGATACAGTGAATTATAAGTGAAATAATCTGTCTGTAAAATATTACTTGTGTCATGCACAAAGTAGATGTCCTAACCGACTTGCCAAAACAATATGTTTGTTAACAAGACATTTGTGGAGTGGTTTAATGACTCCCATCTAAGTGTATGTAAACTTCCGACTTCAAATGTACATACTCACACACTACACTGACACTCTAACGCACAGACGACATTCACTCACACACACACACATAGACACATAGACACACTCTTTCAAACTCTTCACATCCGCTGCTACTACGCTGTTTATCCTGATTGCCTAGTCACTTTTACTTCTACCTACATGTACCTCAACTACATTGTCACCCTGCACATTGACTCGGTACCGGTACTCCTTGTAAATAGTCTCGTTATTGATTTTTGGTTGATCTTTTTCTTAATTTTGTAACTCTGCATTGCGAAAGGGCTCGCAAGTAAGCATTTCAGTGAATTCTACACCTGTTTTATTCAGCGCATGTGACAACATTTGATTTGAGATGAGGAGTTTACCTCATATCTCAATACACAGAGACATGTTTTGGAAATACATAAAATAGAAAATAAATGTAGATAATAAAGTAATAATCAAGATAATCAAGATAATAAAGTATGCACAACTTGTCTGGGAAGCTCTTAAAGCATATTTGAAAGGATGTATTATGTCTTACTCTTCATATAAGATAAAGAACCAATAAAAATGTGAAATACAAGAACAGAAAATCAACGCCTTAGATAGAAAACACAGCTTAGACATGTTGACACCTATCAACAGTTGAACACTTGAAGCTTGAATATAATTTAATCAACACCTGCTCTGCAGAGACTGCTGCCCTGAAATCGAAACAATATGTTGAGCAAGGTGAAAGTGCAGGGAAAAAGCTTGGAACATTTTCATATTTGATCCTACGACCTTAGAAATAAATGATTGCAACGGAAGGTAATCCATAGTATTTACTACATTCCTGACAGAATGCATGTAATGCACCCAGAAATGTCATATCTCTGTTGGAGATTTTAAAAAACAAAAAGGAACCCTATTACATATGCTGTGGACCTGTGACAAACTGACGCCATTTAGGGTCGTCTGTGCTATCACATCATTGTGTTTAGGAATTGTTAGTGGAATTTCTAAATTCCTATATGTTTTATAGCCAAAATCAAATTCGCACTCGCTCTAGTTCATTAATGAAGTGTAAGTTCATTAATTATGCATGAAGTAGATCGAGACCAGTCTTAAAAGCCAGGTAAACAGCGTTTAATTCAAGAGAGTACTAACCACATACACATATTTCCACAGGTTATAAACTGAAAATGACGTCAGCGTTTTCTAAACGTTCTATCTATTTCACAAGTAGAGGGGCCCCCTAGCTCTCGAGCCTTCGCGTTATCAGCACGAAGTCAAGGTCAGTCAGTATAAATCAGCATTCTAGACAGTCTGGAGATCGGCCGTTCCTGCCACCTGGAGATTGTACAAACGAATGAACTAAGGAACAGACCTTCATTGTTACTAAACTCCTGACTACATTATATACAATTGGGAATGGGAGCAAGAGAGAAAATTCATATGTACAGTACATTATAGCATTTGGACTAGTCAGTTCTGATTGGAATGTATACATAATTAGTCATTTCAACCATAATTTCCTCTAACAATCCTCCCTTTGATCAAATATTATACATTCAAATCTACATCCAATTTGATCAAACATAAAAAATAAAAATATGAACCAACATTATTATAAAGGTTTATCAGATTATTATATGAATAGACATATAACCAACATTATTATAAATGTTTATCCGACTCTTCACCCATCATTAATCAAATCTAACCTTAACTCCAACTGTTTTTAAACCTACATCAGAATCATAACTCTTCTTTCAGGATTTTCGTTACAATCTTTATTAAAAAAACAGTCTAATATTGAAACAAAGTACAATCTAGTTCTATCCTCAACACTAGTCTCATCAAACATAAATTCCCCAATGATGAAAGATCCAGATTTGTCCACTTGTCCTGTAGTCAGGCATTCAGTCCTCCACGGGTCAGAACCTGGAATCGTCCCACACCGCATCATCTATTGTCATAGATTACTCCAGAGTCCTGGAAATAATAACTTTCATACATACACGCAATCAACCACGTCCGTACAAAACTAACACAGTCACACAGGTGAAGGTAGCCCATAACACAACATTTTTCCATACACACTGTCAACCCAATTTAGTTCAGAGAAGCATCCACCCCAGAGTTTCTGCCAACCCGTGAGCCAGGGTGGTCAAACCAGCTGAGGCTTCGGGCACTGATTCGTCCGGAGCTGTGTTATTTGGGATGTAAGCACAAACATGGTCCTGATTATCACGCATACTTCTCCCTTTTCAGCCATTAACATATCTAATGCAATTCTATTCTGGCAGGCCTTCCAGCTGGTTGCTTCAGTCTGTTCTACAAAACCTTCAATAACACCTCTGGTATACCTGTTAAAGCGCTGTTGATTATCATAAATATAATTAATCCAGTCCACGTTCTTGTGAGAGTAGAGCCCCGGAAATGCTTAACTCTAATCCTGCTCGGATCTGATTTCTTGCTTTGACTCCTCTGGCACTTCCCCTGGAACCCCAATGTTATCAATGTGTACCTTGTCATCAAATGACCCAGATGGAGTGCTTCTCTTTTCCCGTTTAGATAACTTCATGTCCTGGTGTCTGAATGAGTGTAAAAGGCATCCCCACGCACATGACCCCACCCAATCTGTGGGTAATAAAATTGTTCCCCCACACAACCACCAGATGTCAGCCCTGGCCCATCTTCCTCTCAAATCCAACAGGGTCTTTTTAGTGGTAACATTCTCTGTTCTATTACAAGTACTAACTTCTCACACATATTTTCATGAGTACTATACCGGGCCAAACAGTAATAATCTCCTCTGGATACTGTAAAGGGAGGAACCTGGGGATTTAAATAGTGCAAATCGATACAACTGTCATTATCTGGCATTCCTGCTTTCGTGAACAGCTTTACCATACCGGCCCAAACTCCTCTACCCAGAACCGTACTAGGGTGTCGACCAAGACCTGGTCATCTCCATACCACAACCCTTGATCCTCCTTCATTTCTATTTAAAGGGTTAAGTGTATCTTTATACCACTCTACTCTACCTTCTTCCATACTGGGTGAGTGGATTCATATAGCCCTCTCTCCCAATGAGCTATGACCTGTGTCCACGATCAATATGGGAACCTGCACCGATATCTCTTTTATTTTGGAACAAAATCCTCATCGTCTAAACCATGGGTCAAATTACCACTCTCCGCATACTCGAGTAGGACGTGCTGTATCAGGAATATGTCACCCACGATAGGACAGCTCAGACGAACAGCTTCCATGTGAAGCCCCACCCTCTCCCCTAGAACACATCGCTTAGCAAGAGCCAGACACATCTTCACTTCTATGAACAACAACAGTGAGGAAAGGACAGGTAAGGTATTTTTCATTCGAGAGATGGCCCCCAGAATTCTGTTAATTCCAGTTCTCCTCTCGAACTCTGTTATTGTTCGACAGTGTCAATGTGCCTTACCCTCCCGCAGTGCGATATGAATCCGGGTAGCTCTTTCAGCTAGCTGTCACCAGGAGTCCTTGGTATGGTCCCCCCACCAAGCCTATGGGACTGGATTGAGTGACTTCACCTGTAGTTCACCTGTAGTGCATAAAATCTTGGACATATAGGTTTGGTTAACAAACAGTTTCTCATTTGTTCTGTTTATTAGCTAAAAAAAAATTGTATTAGTTAATTATCCCGTAGGTCACATCCTATTCTAGAACACTATTTACCCATCCCCCCTTTGTTACCTGGCTCTGCCCGGGTAACAACCTTGCCTTATTCTTAAACAATGACTTAGGTAAGATTTAGTGAATTATCCTTATGTCTGACATCATCATGTAGGAGCCCCTTTTAATTTTCCACATGTCCAATTCTCCCTTGGGCGTCAATTCATGTCAATCCTATACCAATTCCCTGTCAAGTTTCTTATCTACTTTAAAGAACTATCTGTGCTACTTACATATTTTCTTAAATATATATATTCCGATAACCCTTTTCTCTCATATCTCTCAAATTCCACTAAGCTTCTAACTGTTTGACTTTATCTACAATCATTGATTTTTAGAAAAAAACATGTCTATGAGCGGCTTTTCTCTAAAGTCCTTACATTTCTTTAATCAATCTATCTTAATCCTAACAATAATCCTAAATCATCACAGATGTCCTATATTCCTGTTAAATGTAATACTATTTAAAAACTTATAATAATCAAACAAGGTCTAATAAATGCTAACCATATTAAAAATCCTTCCTACACTAACAAGCCCTCTCCTTCGGGGACCCTCAGTATTCTATCTGACAATAACATGGATTTAATATGTGTTGCAAAGTGTGGAATACCTTATCTACAGTAATTTATCACCCCTAAAAACTGCAACTTATTTTTCTATGTAATTCCCTGCCCTATTGGCTTAATCTATTTTTATCTTCTCTTATTTATTCTTAATGATAAATATGAAATTTTCTGTTACAATACCAAATCATTAATAGCCCATTCAAAAACTTCACAGCTAATGTTGTAAAACAGAATCCTGAACCACTTTCTCATTTGCGGTTCAAACAGTAATTCTAACCCCTCAACCACAACTGCTTCATTTCTAATGAATTTACCTTAAAACTAGTAACTCAATATGACCACATTCATTATACAAATGACTCTCCCCTGAGGCTGATCAGACCTCAGAAGACAGTCACGATAAGATCAATAGGTCATAAAATTTAAAGAGAATTCACTTGTATAATTAAAACTCATAATGTTCCATATGTGAGTGTGCCTCTTTAAAATACCTTTGCACTAAAAAAAATAGCCCTAACAATGGTTTTATGTGTATATACTTGCAGTCCTGTTTTAATGTGGTCGTTTATGGCCTCATAAATTTTCCCAGAAAAACACAACACTCCTAACTAGCATTCACTGTGCTAATTCCGATTCAGAAACTCAAAAGTGAACTATAAACTAAACCTAATGATGATTCCCCTTTAACTAAAATCATTAATCATAAGTTTTAAACACCGTCAATGTATATGTTTACTTAAATGAACATGTTACCCTTAGATACAATTAACCCGATACATTTCTCAGTGTAAGAAATCCGTAATTTAATCCCCGATATTTAATAAATATGCATTCGCATTCTCCCATGGCTCCTTTAATTGACTTATTTTAGATAACTTCCATCCGTCCCGGAATGAAGAATCCTACTTAAGCACGCCTGTCTACGTATTAGGGGAAAAGTTTGAATAACCAAATTCAACCTAGCTTACTTCCCAAAACATATGCAGTTGTGTTTTTCTATAGAGGTTGCTTTTCAAACTTTAAATACCCTAACATGGTTCCACACAATTGAAAAGTGCTCCAATTCACTGGTGTTACATAAACAATCAGACCTGGAATCACAACCATGGAATCCATTACCACAATGTTTTACGAATCATACATCCAGTCTCTCTCTCCCTAACATGGTTCAACCCAAACAAACGCCACAAACCTTGATGCCTACCTAGGTATCAGCTGATAGTTTTTAGCATCTTTCCTGACTATCCTGGCAACTCTCAAATTACTGTTAAAAATGTATTTTGTAATTTATATCAACTTCTGAAAAGTTACTCGAAACATCAATACACACACTAACAGACATACAATTTGCTCCGTTATCCCCAGTCCCTGGCGACAAAAGTGCCTCGCTAGTGACGTCATCATCAAGCGCTCAACCTGCCAATTCGTAGAGACTTTAAATGAATTGTAAATAATTCTTGTTCGATTAACCAAACCTAATTTATCACATCTGTTCAAATCCTGAATTATAATTTACCACCCCAACCAACATCTCTAAATTCGCTAATTTTATAAAAACATTTCGATGGGCATAAATCGTAATTGTCTCTTTGTTATCATTTAGAATCCATTTTGCTCTAAGTAACTGTCTCGTCTTTGACTTAGTATTTTAATTACAACTCTATTCCCAATACAAGCATTACGTGAGTGTACACCTTTAAAATACCTTGTCTCTGGGAACAGGGAAATCCCCTTAACCCAAACTTTTACTCCTACAACGACACCCAATAATTCTGATGATCCCTTCACATCGTTTGTTTTAAATCTCTTGATGTATCATGTAACTTATTTTTCTATCTTCAAATTGTCGTCCCACAATATTTTTTCCACTGTCATACACTCAAACCACTGTGATTGACGTGCACTGTCCCTTTAAGATAAGACATTATTTTTCCCTGTAAAGAAAAACAGAGAAAATAGATAGTGTTATTTTTTTTGTTTGTTGATACTTTAACTTCTAGTTCGAATTCCCAGGCGTTACCTAACCAGAAATCAATACTCGGAAAAACAATCACAACTTTTTACGATTAAACTATTCTTACCTATTTTATAATCCAAAGCGTTGCACTATATAGCCCATTTAGTGCTTGGCACTTCCGTTGCAATCTGTGGCATCTTTACGATACTTCTCCTTTTTTAAATAAAATGTATCTGGAACTTCTGGCCGCTTTTGAAAAGTAACTCTAAGCTATAATGCACGCATTTTTCCTCTAAATGCCACAACCCCTTTTCTCGGTTTAAATTTGAGGAACGATGTTGTTAAACGTGCGATGTCATCACACATCTGCCTGCCTCTGTAAAATATATATATTCCCTATTCAGATTGCGTTCAGTTTTAAATTCTAATCATCAAAGCATAACCAACCCAACTTCTCAACTTACCATACTCTAACATTTAAACGTACCATGTTTTATGCTAAACTTATCATATGTCAGTCGATTCATAAATAGCTATAACGTCCGGATAGCCCGAAATTGTATCGTATCTCTCCGTTATTCCCTACATTTAACTTTAGGTGACTTTCTCTTCTATGATACATTTATTTAAATACGACTCCCATCTCAATACATTATTCCACCAGATCATTTTGGGGAAAATAGCGTATTACATTGAAATTGTCTCGCCATTATTTTTAATGCCTTCTTTTTTAACAACATGTATTCAATCTAAAACACATAATAAACGTTCAGTTATATTTAGTCAAACACTGGCAAAACATGCAAATGGGTGAATTTCACTCTAATATCAGTTTTAGTTAACCGCCTCGGCCGGGATTACAATTAAACCATCTTGTATTTTTCTTTTGACTCACCTTATCCATTTTTCTCAACATTATTATTATAATTGTCCGTAGTCCCAAAACTTCGACACCGGGAATTCCCAGAAAATCGTCCTAATTACGGATATAGCAAGGAAGCGTTTTAAATATCAGCTTCCATTCAGGTTCTTTGTCTGAGTCAGATTTTGGATGCTTCCCTTCCGTTCTCTTTGTTCTCGTATTACGGTAATCTCCCGCTAGTTTTTCGACACTTCTTTTGAGGAATTTCTAAACAATCCTTCCTTTTCTGTCTGCCTATGTGTGTGTTCCTTTAAAAATAATCAGTATGTATTTTCCATCCTGTGAACCGCGTCCATAGAAGACTTTTGATCGGACATCACATTTCACCCATAGGATATTCCTTTTGGGACTTTCAACGTTAATGTCTCAAATCTCACTACTCTAGACTAAGTTGACCTCTCCTGTGAACCACGTCTATAGAAGACTTTTGATCGGACATCACATTTCACCCATAGGATATTCCTTTAGGGACTTTCAACGTTAATGTCTCAAATCTCACTACTCTAGACTAATCACTTATCTTTTGATATTAATTTATTTCAGCATTGTACAGGTTCAATTATTCTGTTCGCCTAGAATTACCCTGCCTTCTCACCAAGCCTAATTTATCTTTATTTAGGTATGTCTTTTGAAATATTGGCCATCCTATTTGTACGGAACAAGCGTCCTAATTCTCCAATGCGTACTATATCACTCCTTAATAACCTTCTGGCTTGCAAGACCAGGCTTTATTAAGCTCTAGTTTATTTGATGGTAGCGCACCTTACCACAGGTCAATTTCGGACCTGCTTCCTTTCTATCGATTTTGGTTAATACCCCCGGTAGAAACCCATTTTATTTGTTCAGAATATTCAAGCACCTATTATTGATCAAATTCAACTCCTTCATAACATTTTAATCAATAAATATCCTAAATAATCCCTCCCAAATTCGAGAATAAAGGCTACTTTACCTGCTGCCGACTGGGATAAGCACTGTTCGTTGTATCTAGTCACCCTTCCTGTACTCCGTGATAATACGCAGGCCTGTTTTAATTTTAACCTCAATTCAGAGGTCAGGTCTTTAGTAAAACGAGTCAAAAACTCGTCCGTGCACGATTTTCAGCGTACTACCTCCAGATAACAGGGAGGGGTATTTAGATCCGGGATCGAAGGACCAAATTGTTAGTGGAATTTCTAAATTCCTATATGTTTTATAGCCAAAATCAAATTCGCACTCGCTCTAGTTCATTAATGAAGTGTAAGTTCATTAATTATGCATGAAGTAGATCGAGACCAGTCTTAAAAGCCAGGTAAACAGCGTTTAATTCAAGAGAGTACTAACCACATACACATATTTCCACAGGTTATAAACTGAAAATGACGTCAGCGTTTTCTAAACGTTCTATCTATTTCACAAGTAGAGGGGCCCCCTAGCTCTCGAGCCTTCGCGTTATCAGCACGAAGTCAAGGTCAGTCAGTATAAATCAGCCTTCTAGACAGTCTGGAGATCGGCCGTTCCTGCCACCTGGAGATTGTACAAATGAATGAACTAAGGAACAGACCTTCATTGTTACTAAACTCCTGACTACATTATATACAATTGGGAATGGGAGCAAGAGAGAAAATTCATATGTACAGTACATTATAGCATTTGGACTAGTCAGTTCTGATTGGAATGTATACATAATTAGTCATTTCAACCATAATTTCCTCTAACAGGAATGTATATCCATCCATCTCCACGACTATGTCTGTTGGGAAAAGTAAATATTGGTGACCAATATCAAATAAAGTTTTGTAACCTCGGTCTAATTGCTGCCCCCAAAAAGTATAGCTACAGTGCATTCAGAAAGTATTCAGACCCCCTTCCCCTTTTCCACATTTTGTTTCATTACAGCCTTATTCTAAAATGTATGAAGTGTTTAATTGAATCCATATGCACAATACCCCATAATGACAAAGCAAAAACAGGTTTAGACATTTTTGCAAATGTACAAAAAAAACCTGATAGCTTATTTACTTAAGTATTTAGACCCTTTTGCTATGAGATTCGAATTGAGCTCCGGTGCATCCTGTTTCCATCGATCATCCTTCAGATGTTTCTACAACTTGATTGGAGTACACCTGTGGTAAATTCAATTGATTTGACCTTATTTGGAAAGGCACACACCTGTCTCAATAAGGTCCCACAGTTGACAGTGCATGTCAGAGCAAAAACCAGGCCAAGAGGTCAAAGTAATTATCCGTAGAGCTCCGAGACAGGATTGTGTCGAGGCACAGATCTGAGGAAGGGTACCAAAAAATGTCTGCAGCAAGTCCCCAAGAACACAGTGGACCCCAAGACTTTTCCTAGAGCTGGCCGCATGGCCGAACTGAGCAATCGGAGGAGAAGCGCCTTGGTCAGAGAGGTGACCAAGAACCCGATGGTCACTCTGACACAGCTCCAGAGTTCCTCTGTGGAGATGGGAAAACCATTCCAGATGGACATTCATCTCTGCAGCATTCCACCAATCAGGCCTTTATGGTAGAGTGGCGAGACGGAAGCCACTCCTCAGTAAAAGGCACATGACAGCCTGCTTGGAGTTTGCCAAAAGGAACATAAAGGACTCTCAGACGATGAGAAGCTAGATTCTTTGGTCCTATGAAACCAAGATTGAACTCTTTGGCCTGAATGCCAAGCATCACGTCTTGAGGAAACCTGGCATCATCCCTTCGGGGTAAGCATGGTGGTGGCAGCATCATGCTTTGTGGATGTTTTTCAGCGGCAGGGACTGGGAGACTAGTAAGGATAGAGGGAAAGATGAATGGAGCAAAGTGCAGAGATCCTTAATGAAAACCTGCTTCAGAGCACTCAGGACCTCAGACTGGGGCAAATGTTCACCTTCCAACAGGACAATGACCCTAAGCACACAGCCAAGTCAATGCAGGAGTGGCTTTGGGAGAAGTCTCTGAATGACCTTGAGTGGCCCAGCCAGAGCCCGGACTTGAGCCCGATGGAACATCTCTGGAGAGACCTGAAAATAGCCAACCTGACAGAACTTGAGAGGATCTGCAGAGCAGAATGGGAGAAACTCCCCAAATACAGGTGTGCCAAGCTTGTAACAATATGTTAAAAAAGTCAAGGGGTCTGAATACTTTGTGTGTGTGTGTGGTGGTGAACAAGTCCACTCCCTCAAATCCAATAGTGATAGTAGATTTTCACTGTGCTTCTGGCTTTAAAGAGCAACTGCCCCTAAAATCCATAGACCATTTTCTAAATGAGAATATGAGTCAAACATTTATTCTGTCAAAATTGACTTCAAAGTGTAAATAGGATCATTTTGATCATAAAGTCAGTCTTGTCCAAAACAAAGTGAGACTGCATCAAAATGTAAATGAAGGTTGGGTTAGTTTCAATCCTGTCCACATGCTGGTAGCACTTAAGTAATCATGAATTTGGAGTGCAGCTAGTGCAACCCAATCGTAATACCCATGGTCAATTCGGATGGGCTTTGGATATCCCTATGGGGCAAGGTTGGGGACCATCAGTAAAATTACATAATGTACATGACAATATGTTAAAATTCTAATAGCTCCAAATTTCAATGACTTAAAATCCTCAAACCAACTATAAATTGAAGAAATTCATATACAAATATTGAAAGCATTTAATGAGAACTAAAAGGTGTGCAACAAGGAAAGTGTCATTTTACATTTTTATTTATTGACAGTCCCTAACCAGCCCCGGAGATATGCTATCCAAAGTAAAAATAAACTTTGCCACGGTTGCAGAAGCTTATTGGCGAAATAATTTGGCAAACTTTTCCCATCTGTGTGCACACAAGACAGCCACATAAAAAACGAGGCCAAATCAGGAAGTGCGGTTGCCCTTTAAAGATCCATGATGTTTCCCACTTTTCCTTTGTGATTTCTGGTCTCACCAACCCGATATGAACTCTCCCAGTAGTAGAGCTCTCCTGTCTCCACTAGATGGCAGTCTGTGTCTTCAGGAGGCCAGGTAGGGTTTCAGGAGGCCAGGGAGGGGTTCAAAGCCTGGCTCTCTTTTAGATCAGGCCTCTGTAGTAAGCTGGCTGCTATTTTGTCAGCTACCCTCATTGTGAAATATGATCAGACGGTGTGTGTGACCTGTGTGTGTATGTTTGTGCACCTGCAGCAGACGCTGGCCTGCTCCATCCTGACGGCCCTCATCAGTGAGTTCTCCAGCTCCAGTAAGACCAGTAACATCGGCCTCAACATGGAGTTCCATGGCAGCTGCAAACGCATTTTTCAGGTCAGGCCTCTTCTCTTCCTCCTGCTCCTCCTCTATCCTCTGTTCCTTTCTAAGTGAACACTATGTTATCTCTGACTTGGTAGGAGTGTGTTTGTTTGCTTGCAATGACAGTTTTGTGTATTTTTGTCCTAATGTGTGTGTTCAGGAGGATGACCTTCATCAGATCTTCATGTTGACCATGGAGGTGCTGCAGGAGTTCAGTCGCAGAGAGAACCTCAACGCTCAGATGTCCTCAGTGTTCCAGAGATACCTGGCCCTGGCCAATCAGGTCCTCAGCTGGAACTTCTTGCCGCCCAATCATATCCTTTATCTAGTCTGCAGTGTTTCCCATTAGTGGGTTAGGACCTGTGTTAACCCAGAACGGAAGTCTTACATAATTGGTCAGCTACTCAATTAAGTTCTGGGTCCATATGAGTTAAGAGAGAACAAGGAACGAAACCGGCACTAGGAGCGGAATCGTCTCTTTGCAAGTTTGGGGCCGAATGTCCCACCGGAGGGTAGTAGTTTGGACAGAAATGCTGGTTTTGTTTGTTTTTGTCATAGGACCATTCGGGGGTCTTGGGTTCAGTGCAAAAGGTTTGGGGTGTGATATATGGTCGTACCATTGTTTTCATTTGTTGCTCTCATATTTGGCTGTGTTTGTGTTGGTGTGTTCTAAGTCTTGTGCGTGCATGTGGGCGCATATGTGTGTCATTGGCGTGTTAATCCTACTCAGACTGGCAGCCTCTCTCTCTTCCGCCTCTCTCAGTATTTAAATGGATCTGAGGTGGCGACGCTGCCAACCAGGGTTATGTATCACTTTCAAAGAGGCCTTGTGTGTCTGTGTCTGCCCATACCAGATAGCAGCCCAATAACCAGGCCTCTTTAAGGGGGGGCAGGCAAGGGGGTCAAGGGCCGCCAGCCTCTTTAAACCCCACTGCTTGTTGAGTGTCCGTCTGGAATACCAGACACCCTCGTGTGTCTCTTTGTGTGTGTTTCAAGTGGCAGTTAGTCAGTGTGGGTGCTGTCTGAATGATTGTTGGAACAGAGAACAGATTTATGAAGACTCCTGGGAAGGTGAAGTGGTGTGGCTTTCTGTCCACGTGAATCAGACATGTCTCTGTGTTTTGAATGTGTGTGCATGTGTGTCAAGGGGCTGCTCCTTAATTGCATGCTTGACAGCCGTAGCCTGGCTCGATCCTTCACAAACCAACCCGCGGCATGTGTGGCATCTGTCCGCGCCGCACTCCCCCTCTGGGCCATGGCGTGTGTCACCTCAGAGCCGCGCTCCCTGTGCATTAATACGACAGCGCGTCTCCACACTGACATTAACCCTGAGGTCAGGTTGGGGTCTTGCTCAGGCTTCAGGCCTGCCCCTCGCCTTGACCCACTGGAGACCTTGACACACATACACCCAAAAACAGTGAGTTATGCTGTCTTGGGGGCGACTGTCCTAACTCGGGCAGGAGAGGGGGGAATTATGGAGAGCAGGGTCGAGGGAGGGGGTGTGGGGCATTCCTCCAGTGTTATTTCACATGACAGGGCTGGAAGCCAGACTTAGTGGAGGATGTATCACTTAAACCCCCCCCAACTCCTTAACATAGCTTTGTACTCTTAACACGTCCACTGCCAATGTACTGTATCTACAATGGCCAAAAAGTCATCTGGACAGAAAATACCTAGATGAGTTAAATATAGACTTAGAGGAGTATTTCTGTAGGGAAAAACTCATTCTGATTTTTTTCTTGGCTGCGCCTATGCTCAGTCATGTGAAATCCATAGATTAGGGCCTTGTGAATTTTTAAATGTACTGATTTCCTTATGAACTAACTCTCAGCAAAATCTTTGAAATTGTTGCATGTTTAATTTATATTTTTGTTCGGTATAGAATTATATAACAAAGTCAAAAACATTTAGCTGTTAGCGACTCAAGTTGCTGTATTTTCTTTAGGTTAAAAACAACTAAGTCGTTTTGTGGTTGGAATTGAGGTATGCATTTAGTTTGAGAAATTTGACATAAGCTAGCAACTTTTGACAGATTGGTTTCGTCTGAACAAATGGTTTCGTCTGGACAAACTGTTGCTAGTAACCAAATGAATACCAATGTGTTCTGTGGAGGACAAAAAGTGAGAGTTCCAGTATTTGCATAACCTTTTTTTATTATTTTTATTTTTACCCCCTTTTTTTCTCCCCAATTTGGTGGTATCCAATTGTTTTAGTAGCTACTATCTTGTCTCATCGCTACAATTCCCGTACGGGCTTGGGAGAGACGAAGGTTGAAAGTCAATTTGCATAACCTTTTGATTTGATTATAGCTTGAAGGGTTATTGAATCTGGATCAAAAACCTCTTCTACTCAAGCTGATTAATGAATGTTCATATTTGAAGATTGATGGCCAGGCTGTTTAGTGTGACATGGAGTGGTAAGAAGTTGCATGATAGCTAAACATACTGGTACCCAGACTAAAATTTGCTTCAGTATATACCCCAAAATCTTCGTTTTGTTTTTGGTACATGCATGGTTGTCAGTAAGGTAAATCTCTCACACATATGAACTCCAGTGGTTTTTCCCCGGAGTTAATACCCCGTCTCCAACACTTCCCAAGAGGCTTTTCACACTCTTTTTCTCTCCCTCTACCTCTCTCTCTTCAGGTTCACTCAGAGTTCTGGTGGACCAGGGCTTTTTATAGAAGGTCATAAAGCCAAGGCTGCTGGAGGGAGTGCGGAGAGGGACACACACACACACACTCAAGCACAAAGCTGGCACCTGTCTCGTGTGTGTGGGGGGCTGTGTGTGTGTGTGGGGCTGTGTGTGTGTGTGGGGCTGTGTGTGTGTGTGGGGCTGTGTGTGTGTGTGGGGCTGTGTGTGTGTGTGGGGCTGTGTGTGTGTGTGTGTGTGTGTGTGTGGGGCTGTGTGTGTGTGTGGGGCTGTGTGTGTGTGTGTGTGTGTGGGGCTGTGTGGGGTGTGTGTGTGTGTGTGGGGCTGTGTGTGTGTGTGTGTGTGTGGGGCTGTGTGTGTGTGTGTGTGTGTGGGGCTGTGTGTGTCTGTGTGGGGCTGTGTGTGTGTGTGTGTGTGTGGGGCTGTGTGTGTGTGTGTGTGTGTGTGTGGGGCTGTGTGTGTGTGTGGGGTGTGCTGTGTGTGTGTGTGGGGCTGTGTGTGTGTGTGTGTGTGGGGCTGTGTGTGTGTGTGTGTGTGGGGCTGTGTGTGTGTGTGTGTGGGGCTGTGTGTGTGTGTGTGGGGCTGTGTGTGTGTGTGTGTGGGGCTGTGTGTGTGTGTGTGTGTGTGTGGGGCTGTGTGTGTGGGGCTGTGTGTGTGTGTGTGGGGCTGTGTGTGTGGGGCTGTGTGTGGCTGTGGGTCCGGCCCAGTGGAATGCTTGGCCTGTGATGGGGACTGGCTTTGATCTGGCATTCCTGTGGGAGTTTCTTCACTGGGCCTCAGCATAGAGCGAGGGAGAGAAAAAGACACAGTGAAGGAAAGAGAGAGCCTTGAGTGTGAGAGAGAGGGCAACAGAGTCAGGGAGGAGAGTGGCAGACTTGATGAGAGAGCTAGTGGGTGAGTAACCACAAGTTTCCACGCCACTCAGACCGCAGAGAGGGAGAGCATGGCAGGCAGAGAGAGAGGGAGGGAGACAGACCAGATTCCACTGTGACTGACAGACAGGGCTCTAGTGACAGGGGCTTTTGTGTGTGTGTGTGTGTGAGCCAGAGTCAGCATTCCCCATGTTGGCCTTAACTTGGGGGTCACTGGGGCGCCACTACATCGCCATGTTTGAGTCCACCCAGAACGTGATGCTGAAGCCCACAGAGACCTGGAGAGAAGCCCTGCTCGACACCTGTGTCATGGACCTCTTCTTCACCGTGAGTATTTCTCTCATCTCTCTATGTAGCTAGAACATCCTTCTGTCCTGCTGACTGATCCTTGACCATTGTCTCCTCTTGTGGTTCTTACTACGGAGAGGGAGGGTTTGAACCGTATTTTATAATGAGGCATGTGAAACGTGACATTTTATGGTGAAGCATTTAGTATTTTTCTTAGGTGACGTTTAGATATGGCAGTGAAACGTGTGTGTGTGTGTGTGTGTGTGTGTGTGAGAAGCTGCCGTTCTGGCTTAGTGTTGTGAGCGAGATTAAGTGTGGAAGAAATCTGTCAGCTCTCCCTCAACATCCAGGCTCTCTGTGTGCCTCTGCCGAAAACTGCTCCACTCTACTCTCACCTGTGTGTTTTCAAGTCCCAGTCTTCTGCTATATACTGCTCCCTTCTCCTCCAGATCACATCACTGGAGACTTCTCTCTATTCTGCATCGCTCAGTTTCTACAACTGGCATGAAATATCATTTTGGATGAGTAAGGTTGAGAAGCCCATAGATGTTTTGAGCTGTTTGGAACCTTAATATATATTTTGTATTGTAGAATTTTGGATGTGTGTAAACCCCTCTCCTTGCATTGAGTGGTTTGGGACCAGAAAATCTCTCTTGTATTGTGTCTGACCACTGAGCAGCCTAACAAGAGTTGTGGTGTTTCTTACCTCAACAATGTGGTATTTATGGTGAGTGAGATGTTTGTTAATGTAAGAGTGTGGTCTGTCTGTGTGTGCAACAGTTTGTCCGTCCGTCCGTCTGTGTGTGTGTCTGTGTGTGCAACAGTTTGTTTTGTCTGTCTGTGTGTGTGTCTGTATGCAACGGTTTGTTTTGTCTGTCTGTGTGTGTGTGTGCTGTTTTGGGGTGCTCAGCTGCTGCTTCTCAATCCTCAGCTGTGAGGGTGACGGCCCAGGGAGGGGGACGTCCAGGCACGCGCTGCCAGGGTCAGAGTTCAAAGAGAGCGATGGCAGGATTACACCCTAACCCTGGGATTAGGGGGCCCCGTTAACAGTACCCCCCCCCATACACACACACACACACCCTCTTAAGGACCCTAAGGGGGTCCATCTCCCTCCTTTGTGGGTGTCAGTCTTCCTTTAAACAACTTCACTCTGGAGGCTAAGTGGTCTAAGGAATGTTGAAGGTCAGAAGTCTCCCTCCAAGTACATACATCCACTACTTTACATTATGAAGTTGAAGCTTCCAGTTAAGTGACTGAAGGAAACAGAAACATATCTGAAAGAAATCAATGTTGGAGGTAGACTGTGAGAGCGTTCTCAGTTACTCTGAGACAGTGGTCTAGGCCAGGGAGGATAACTTGGCTAGGGGCAGAAGATCAGGGAAATATGCCACTCTGTTCTTTTGACACCTAGTGAAATTAGTGATAAGATAACATTTTCCCTACCAGCTGTAATTTTGCCTTCTACTGTTTTTGTTTGTGGTTTGCTTTGGTTTTGGCTTGTATTGGGTTTGGACTGATGAGAGGGTGGCTTTAATTTGTGGTTCTGTTAGTGTGTCTGTGTGCACTGCTTCTCTTGCCCAGGGTTGCGTCTGCTTTAAGTCAGAACGTCTCAGCGTCTAGTACACTAGAGCTCTGTTTGCCCAGTAAACACAATCAGGGTTGCGTCTGGAGCGCTGGACCTATGATGTTTTGACGATGGCTGATTCCACCCTGGGCGGCAGTAACTGGATCTGAATGAACGAGAGAGCGAGAAGGAGAGAGACAATCCGACGGAAGCGCTCAGTTGATGGAAAAAAAACAGAAAGGCCTCCAATCCCCTGAGGAAACAGACACCAGGCTTTGTCTCCTGCTATAAATAGGAGACTCATTCTCTCTCCCTCATTCTCTCTGCGCAGAGGAGTGCCCAGTCTTGTTTTGATTTACCCTCTACCCCCTGCCTGTCTCTAACTATAGTCGGACTCAAGGCGATTGGCATAGCTAGCGTTGTGCGGATGTTCGTTGGTGCAGCTGTTTTTAGAGCGCGTGCGGCACACAATCTTTGGCCTTGCACTCGCTTTCTCTCCTTCTCCTCCCTCACTCTCTCCTCCCCTTCACTTCTCTCCTCCAGAGAATGACTTCACACTCTGGAGAGGGAAGCAGCAGCACTACCCAGCAGCAGTGAGGTGTTTCGGCTGTGCTTCGCTACGTTAGCATCAGAGCCCTCGGATCACCGTGGCTGACGACCAGCCACTACAGCTGGAGAAGAGAGGGAGAGCGAGAACAAAAGGGAGGTTGAG